>NC_053391.1:478829260-479132241 GCF_905171765.1 Bufo bufo
TTAGAAAAACTAACTTTTCTAAAATTAGATTAGTGGTATACAAGTCCCTATCAGATTGGAACAGTTTCAATGGAGTCCAGAAGTAATGGGACTACTTAAAAGTGGCACTATTGAAGGCAACAGATAATTGCATTAGGCTTGACAGTAAAAGCAAAAAAAGGAAAAGACCACTGTGGTAATCAGCAGAAGTGGCCAAAATCATTAAAAACAAAAAGATAGCATTTAGTAATTATAAAAATAAAAAAAAACTAGGCTGACAGGAAAATTTATAAGATTAGGCAGAGAGAGGCCAAGCAAGTTATAAGAGCTTCTGAAGCACAGGCAGAAGAGAGATTAGCTCAGTCAGTGAAAAAAGACGATAAGACATTCTTCAGATACATAAATGAAAAAAGTAAACTAAAACAAGGAATTTAACAAATTAAAAACAAAAGAAGGAAGGTATATGGGAGAAGATAAAGAACTAGCTGACTGCCTCAATGAATACTTCTGTTCAGTTTTTACAATGGAAAATGAAGGAAAAGGACCTCAGTTAGGAAGGAAGACTAATGAATCTTTTGATGCATGTGTCTTTACAGAGGAAGAGGTTCTAAGTCAGCTGTCTAAAATTAATACAAATAAGCCACAGGGGCCATATATCCCATATACACCCAAAGCTATTAAAAGAGCTTAGCGGTGTACTAGCAAAACCATTAACAGATTTATTTAACCAATCACTGGTTAAATAAAGATTGGAAATTAGCAAATGTTGTGCCCATTCACAAGAAAGGTAGTAGGGAGGAATTGGGCAACTATAGGCCAGTAAGCCTGACATCAGTAGTGGGGAAATTAATGGAAACCATACTTAAGGAGAGTATTGTGGAACATCTAAAATCCCATGGATTGAAAGATGAAAAACAGCATGGGTTTACTTCAGGGAGATCATGTCAAACTAATCTTATTGATTTTTTTTGATTGGGTGACTAATATAATAGATGGCAAAGGTGCAGTAGACATCGCTTATCTAGACTTTAGTAAGGCTTTTGATACTGTCGCACATAGAAGGCTTATCAATAAATTGCAGTCTTTGTGCTTGGATTAGGCAGTGGCTGAGGGATAGACAACAGAGGGTTGTAGTCAATGAAGTATATTCAGACCATGGTCTTGTTACCAGTGGGGTACCTCAGGGATTAGTTCTGGGACCCATATTGTTTAATATCTTTATCAGCGAAATTGCAGAAGGCCTCGATGATAAGGTGTGTCTTTCTGCTGATGACACAAAGATTTGAAACAGGGTTGATGTTCCTGGAGGGATACACCAAATGGAAAAGGATTTAGGAAAACTAGAGGAATGGTCAAAAATCTGGCAACTAAAATGTAATGTTGATAAGTGCAAGATAATGCACCTGGGGCATAAAAACCCAAGAGCAGAATATAAAATCAGTGATAGTCCTAACCTCAGTATCTGAGGAAAGGGATTTACGGGTCATTATTTCAGAAGACTTAAAGGTAGGCAGATAATGTCATAGAGCAGCAGGAAATGCTAGCAGAATGCTTGGGTGTATAGGGAGAGGCATTACCAGTAGAAAGAGGGAGGTGCTCATGCCGCTCTACAGAGCACTAGTGAGACCTCATTTGGAGTATTGTGTGCAGTACTGGAGACCATATCTCCAGAAGGATATTGATACTTTGGAGAGAGTTCAGAGAAGAGCTACTAAACTACTACATGGATTGCAGGATAAAACTTACCAGGAAAGATTAAAGGACCTTAACATGTATAGCTTGGAAGAAAGACGAGAAAGAGGGGATATGATAGAAACTTTTCAATACATAAAGGGAATCAACAAGGTAAAAGAGGAGAGAATATTTAAAATAAGAAAAACTGCTACAAGAGGACATAGTTTTAAATTAGAGGGGTAAAGGTTCAAAAGTAATATCAGGAAGTATTACTTTACTGAGAGAGTAGTGGATGCATGGAATAGCCTTCCTGCAGAAGTGGTAGCTGCAAATACAGTGAAGGAGTTTAAGCATGCATGGGATAGGCATAAGGCCATCCTTCATACAAGATAGGGCCAGGGGCTATTCATAGTATTCAGTATATTGGGCAGACTAGATGGGCCAAATGGTTCTTATCTGCAGACACATTCTATGTTTCTATGTTTCTATTTTGTGGACTGATCAAAGTAAAATTGTTCTTTTTGGGTCTAGTGGCCGGAGACAGTTTGTCAGATGACCCCCAAACACTGAATTCAAGCCACAGTACACTGTGAAGACAGTGAAGCATGGTGGCGCAAGCATCATGATATGGGGATGTGTCTCATACTAAGGTGTTGGGCCTATTTATCGCATACCAGGGATCATGGATCAGTTTGAATACATCAGAATACTTAAAGAGGTCATGCTGCCTTATGCTGAAGAGGATATGCCCTTGAAATAGGTGTTCCAACAAGACAACGACCCCAAACACACCAGTAAACGGGCAACATCTTGGTTCCAGACCAACAAGATTGACGTTATACAGTGGTCAGCCCAATCCCCAGATCTTAATCCAATAGAAAACTTGTGGGGTGACATAAAAAATGCAGTTTCTAAGGCAAAATCAAGAAATAGAGAAGAACTGTGGAACGTAGTCCAATCATCCTGGGCTGGAATACCTGTTCACAGGTGCCAAAAGTTGGTTGACTCCATGCAACACGGATGTACAGCAGTTCTCAGAAACAGTGGTTATACAACTAAATATTACATAGTTAAGTGATTCAAAGGAAATCACTTCACTTTATATAGTGAATGTTTGAGTTTGTAAAGAAGAATACAAACACTGCCTTTTTTTTGAACAGTCTAATATTCACTTTTCTTTATTTTTTTTAGAAGAACAACACAAATTTGATATATTTTAATTCATGTTTTGATTTGGAATAGAATGTGTAGTGTTCCCAATGCATTTGTGTGTATGGAAATAAAAGTTATTAGAAGGATTTTGAGAGTTATAAACTTTTTTAAACACACTGTTATTATTTTGAACACAACTGTAATTTGGGTGCTTTCATACTATATATTTTTTTTTTCTTGCCATTTTTTGTCCTTGTAAAAAATACCAAGAAATTCATGCAGTTCTTTGGGGGGTGGCTTTTTTGCAATCACACATTATTCTTGCAGTTTTTTTTAGAGACTGGGAGAGGTCTATGGGAATATGATTGTAAAAAATGTTACACCCAGAGCATGCTGCAATTAAAAAAAAAGGCCAAGAGAGGAAAAATCACAACTAATGCAATTAGAAAAAAAATATGAATTTTATATTTAGTATTGGCCAGCAGGTAACATCTGGCTGCATTATTTTTTGCTGAAAAAAAAAAAGCTGTAAAAAAATGTTCAAAAATTTTTTTGATGTGTGAAACCACTCTTAAGAGTTACTGCACTTTCTAATTGATTTTCTAAGATCCCTTGAGAGATCTGTCACTGTATCTTTTTCTCTGCCCCTAAGTGATCAGATGTGTGACAGGTACACTATTGTAGTATCACCTAAAAAATACATTTTTGTAATTTCAACATTATTGTTATACACAACTCAGCTCTTAATCAAATATATCTTCATAATTTTATAAACAAAAAAAACATGTAGTCTGATGAAATAATGCTATTGTCCTTGCAGATAGGATCCATTACAGGAGGTGTCCTTATTGTACTTATAGCTGTCATAGGTGGAGTTCTGTACAAAGGATCCTGGGATATTTCACCTGAGTTGTGGATTTTAGGAACACTATTTCCAGCTATTGGTTTCATTTTTGGATTCATGTTGGCTTATCTATCGAACCAGTCGTGGAGCAGGTATGCATTCTGAACCACTTCTTGCTTACATAGGGATGTGAAATGTTGGGGAAATACTGTATATTGTATATCTCAGGGGTCTCAAACACATGGCCCCTGAGGCAATTATCTGTGGCCTATAACCATGAAGAGAGATGAACATGGTGAGCAGCCATTTATGTTGAGCCTTATAGGCCTCAGGCTATTAAACCTGAAGCTTATGGGCAGTAGAACAGTGCAGGAGGTTGTGATGACATCACTGCAACTTCCTGCGCTGGGTTTTAGGCGGTGCAATTACATAGTCACGAATGCCAGATCAGGATGCCAGTGTTTCTGACCACATCATCGTGCTGCCTGAAACCTTGAGCAGGAGGCCGCAGTGATGTCATTGCGACTTCCTGTGCCATGATGTGGCTACTCAGGCCACAGGCTGGAAGAGGCCTGTTGCCTGCAGAGCAGATGACGACAGGGAAAAGGAGCCAGGTGAGTGTTTTGGGGTGTTTTTTGTGGGCACTACTGGGGACTTTAATACTGGCCGAGGCACTAGGTGGGGCATTATAATTCATGGGGCACTACTGGGGCATTCATACATACCAGAGCACCACAGGGAGGGTATTATAATTCATGGAGCGGTAGGTAGTTCTGTCCTTATATCCACTTCCTGTAATGTCCTCTTATAGCCCATAATAATAGTCTGATCATTCTGGAAGTTGTAGTTATCTTCTCTTATACCCCTCTTCCTATAATGTTGACTGATCCCTTTTAATAACAGTCTGCTCTTGCTAGGAGTTGTAGTTCTCTCCTGTTATATTCCTCTCCCTGTAATGTCCACTGATGCCCTATATTAATAGTCTGGACATGCTGGGAGTTGTAGTCCTCGTCTTATATCTCTCTCCATATAATGACCTTTGATAGCCCATAATTACATCCTAGAAAAGCTGGGAGTCACCTATGTGCCATGTGTCCTATCACTGCTGTTCTCTTCAAGGTATCCAGCAGCTCCCCTGACCAGCACGATCATTAAATTACTCTTTCATTGAGAATGTTGGGACTGGATGGGGTGACGAATCTCCCACGCACAGCAGCCAACAACCAACGTGGCTGAACTAGGCGTCCAAGTTGAAAGAGCTTGGAATGATATATACGACAGGAGAATATCCAGCATCTGTGTGGAGTGGAAGCCTGTATCTCAGCAAAGGGAAATGCCACAAAGTATTAACATGCCTCAACAAATACCCTGCTGCAGAACCACCTTGGTTGTGTGACCATTGACCATGCAGTACTAGCAGTTTATACTTTGTCAATCTTGGTTCAATCGAAAGTTTCCTAGTTTATATTATTTTTTCCAGTAGAGTATATTCTACTGAATACATTTAGATAATGGACATAAACTGTAACTGGTAATGCTAGACTATATTACAATACATATAAACCTAAAGTGTTGTCTAACAAACAACAAATGAATGCCCAATATATTTAAAAATATATATTTTATTTCATAATAATAAACAATTCATAATAATTGGGATATTTAAGATAACAAAAAAAGGTTTGCAGAGTCAGCAGAAAACCCCGGATGCCGCAGTCCCCCGGCCGGTGTCTCTGTAACCCGCCAAAAGTGGAGCACATGTCAGGTGTGTATAAAGTATGCTGTATGGTGATTCACAGAAAAAAGGAGGTCCTTTGCCTGTCCTGTGCCTGCTGTCTCTGCCCTCCATCATGTTTAATGGTATGTTGTGATTTTCCATCAGATATCCACGGATGATTTTTGCTCACAGCCTTCATCTGAAGGTCTGGTGTATGGGGTCTCATTTATTTTGAGAATCCCATATGAACATTATTTTCTGTCTATGTTTCCAGTGCTTTTGACTCATCCTGCGGCTATGCACTAAGGTGATGATCACAGTTATTATTATTTTTTTGTGGTTTATATTTTACACCCTCCTTTTTTCTGTGAATCACCATACAGCATACTTTATACACACCTGACATGTGCTCCATCTTTTGGTGGGTTACAGAGACAGCGGCCGGGGGACTGCGGCATCCGGGGTTTTCTGCTGACTCTTCAAAACTTTTTTTGTTATCTTAAATATCCCAATTATTATGAATTGTTTATTATTATGAAATAAAATATATATTTTTAAATATATTGGGCATTCATTTGTTGTTTGTTAGACAACACTTTAGGTTTATATGGTTGTTTTCTTGTTTGCCCTAGATCATGGCATTATAAGTGAGGCCTTTTTCTTTTTTGGTTCTATATATTACAATACATTACAAAATACTTTTAACCCTTTGTTTTTGTCATGTATTTAGATGTCGAACAGTCTCATTGGAAACTGGAATGCAAAATACTCAACTTTGTACCACAATTATCCAGCTTTCCTTCAGCCAAAGTGAGCTTGCCTTGATGTTCACTTTCCCACTTATCTACAGCATTTTCCAGATCCTATTTGCAGTTATACTACTAGCAGGTGAGTCATTTTTCATCACCCACTATCCAGATGAAAGCTTGAGTAGTCTTAGCTTCCCTTATAATGATCTATTCCTAGCAGTAAAAGGTATTGAAGTATTGTACATGTTTTACTGAAATATATAGGGCCAGTGAAGTTTGTATGTCATGCTTAAAAAAATGAATACCAGTCATAGTATGTATAGTGGTGTCAGGCTCAGCTATATAATAGTGATAATCATAGCACTAATATTAAACAAGCCATAGTGCAAATATACCAGTCATATGGGGTCATTTATAAAATTGGTGTAAAGTAGAACTGGCTTAGTTGCCTATAGCAACTAATCAGATTCCACCTTTCATTTTCAAAGGAGCTGTGAAAAATGAAAGGTGGAATCTGATTGGTTGCTATGGGCAACTAAGCCAGTACTACTTTACACCAGTTTGATAAATGACCCCAATATATATATATATATATATATATATTGTAGGAAGGTTCAAGGGGTCGTCATTAATGATAGGTATGTGTCACCAAGGTTCCTGGCCTCGGTGAAGTAAGAGCCGGTATTTTCATGTGTCAGCGGCTGCTAATGCTGATTGACACTTGCTATTTAGGATGGCTGTAATAGCTGATCCGGGACAGTTCTTACTGGGTGTAGTCAAAGTGCTGGGTGGGTGACTACTCCCCACGTTCCAGGCCGGGTCTTGGCAGGCTTATAAAAAACAGCCAGCACTGTCAGGTGGTGTGGATTACCTCCCTCTGACAGTGGAGCTCTGGAGACTTCTGTGCTGAGGTCTGAAGACCGTGTGTCAGGCGAGCAGGCCGCCTTAAAACCTGCAAGTGGACTTTCTGAGGCTGAGCATTCAGCCGGGTGTAAAATGACACCCAGGATACCATATGAACTTTATTTTGTTTTTCTATGTGTGAACAAGCACCAAGCCTGAAAAGTGACTGTTGAGTTATGTTATAAGTGTGAATAAACACTGAAGAATTATTTACAACCTGTTCCTTTGCCTCTATAAAGCGTCTGCTAACCTGCCTACCAGAGCGAATCCCCACAATATATATATATATATATATATATATATTGTGGGGATTCACTCTGGTTGTTGGGATAAGCAGGTGCAGTACAGAGGCAAAGTACAAGTTCGTAAGTCAAATGTCCGTGTTTATTCATAAATAAGGTCAAACAAAAAACACTCTTTGCCGGGTTGGTGTTTGTTCACATCGAGTAGAAAGTTTGTGCATAACAAAAAACAGCCTTCAGCAGTCCAAATGCAGGCTTTAGGTGACCTGCTCTCCCAACACACAGGTCTAAGCTTTTCAGCCCAGCACCGGGCTCAGTTCCCACACCAGCGATTGCCAAAGCTCCTCTGTCAGAGAGAGGTAATCACTCCCAGCTGACACTGCTGGCTGGGTTTTTTTATAGGCAAGTCAAGACCCAGCCTGGAATGTGGGGAGTAGTCACCCACCCAGCACTTTGACTACTACCAGTAAGAGCCGTCCTGGATCAGCTATACAACCATACTAAAATTGTCAATCAGCATTAGCTGCCGCTGACACCTGAAAATACTGGCTCTTACTTCACAGAGGCCAGGAACCTCGGTGACACATACCTTCCGTAAACGACGGACCCTTGCGCCTTCCTACAATATATAAATATACATAGGTGTCAGCTAAATAATTGTAGCACAAATATACCAGCAATAGCACCCTAAAAATGCTGAGAATGTGTAGCTACAGATGTAGTGACACCAAGTGGTACCTCAGAACCGAACCCGAGTTTGGGAAATGTTTTTTTACAGTACAAATTAATTTATGAAGTTATTATGCGAAGTCTCGCAAGAAGCAATAACTTCAGCTCATCTGAGCCAATACATTCTAATACTGTATGGAGCTCCTGCTCCATGCAGTATTGGAACGAAGTTCTATGCGAATCGACTTTGGATGTATTATCCAAAGTCGATTCGCTCATCCCTAGTAGTGACCCATAAAATGCCATATAATATAAAGAATAGAAATATAACTAGAGATGAGCGAAGTTTTTAGAAATTAGATTCGGACACCGACAAATTTTTCCAAAAAATTTGATTTGATCTGAATTAATTTGTGATGAAGCATGTTAAAAATCAGCTATTTCCCAGCCTGCAGGGAGCGTGTATCTCGGTGTGCATCACTGTGCAGCATAGAAACATGCATAGCTAGTCCGCTGTGGTTGTGAAACAGATACTATGTGTCAGTATGACAGTCAGGTGACATGCGTCACTCTTAGAATCAGTTCACACTTCACCTGTTTGGTCAGTTATGGGTCCAAAACGGACCAAATAACTGAAGTGTGAACTCTGCCTTACAGGTCAATGCTAGAGTCAGGTATAATGTACTTAACAATGCAGTAGCCCAAGATTCTACTAAAGAGTGAAAGTGCGCACTCCTTTTACACCATCTTCAGCTGATTCCACATAGATTGCTACAGACCCAGTTCTGTTAAACGCTGGTGCAAGTAGAGGGCACATAACAGACGGTGTCAGAAGTAAGTTTGTGTTAATGTCACTGTTTATGTTTCCCTTCTTCTGATCCGTCAGAAGAACAACACCAAAAAAAACGGATCTTGTCTTTTGCATGTCTTCACACAGTCAGCATTTCATTAGTAATTGATCCATAAGGCCAAAAAAAACAGGAGTGGATCCAAAACAGAGATGACATATGATTGAAATATTTGCATGTCTTCTGTGTTTTGTACCCATTTCTGCTTTTGACTTCGAAATCATGAGCAAATCCTAATGCAAAATACTGACCGTGTGATAGAGGCCTTGTGCGAAATTTGTATGAGTTTTGGCTATTTGCCTCAGTAATCGGTTTTATTCAGATGGGAAAGAAAACAAAGTAAACAACGCCAAATAGGGACACTAGTGGCCCTGTCACATAGTGGTGAGGTGGAAATAGCATGAGGATTCAACATAGTGGCCCAGTCATAGAGTGGTGAGGGTGGCAACATTGAGAGGAATCAACATAGTGGCCCAGTCACAGAGTGCTAAGGGTGGCCACAGCATGAGAGTCAACATAGTGGCCCAGTCACAGAGTGGTGAGGTGGCAACCCCCAGCTCCTCCTGCTCCTCTCCTGCCACTTGTGCAGATGAACCACCTATGTCTGTATACATTGCTTGTTTGTGAATGTCCTCCTCCTTCACCAGTTCAGCCCCCACAGTGCTCAAGTGGCCATGAGATGTAGGTGCCACGTCTCCTGTTCCCTGGCCAGCCAGATTTATCAGCATCTGCTCCAGAACGTGAAGGAGTGGAATTACTTCATTCATCCAGTAGTCCTGGCGACTGACAAATAAAGTGGCCTCCTCAAATGGCCTGAGCAAACAGCAGGTGTCACTTGCCAACGTTGAGGTTGCACAGGGAAGTACTCCTGTCCGCCTCCATCATCAAGAAATTGTTCTCGGCCTTCCTTTTGCTCATATAGATGGTCCAACATGTGGAGGGTGGAGTTCAATCGGGTGGAAACATTGTATATGAGGCGATGTTGGGGAACGCTATTCTGCCTTTGCAGTTCAAGGAGGGTGTGTTTTTTAATGTAAGAGTGACTGAAGTGCATGCACAGTTTCCTGGCCATTTGTCTTGCAGTTGGGTGGAAGACTTCAGGAACTGCTTTACAACCAGATTAAACCCTCCTTTGAAGCAGCACTGACACAATGTTCTTCCCATTATCGGTTCCAATCTTCAGTTGGCAAGATAGCCAGGATTAGATTTCCTCTTAAGAGACGCAGAACAGCATGACACCGCCATGTCTGCATAGGTGGTATGCTGGAGGACCACTCCGATTTGTGCCTGCAGTGGAGGCTGAGGACAAGGTTGAGGATGAGGAGCAGCGGAGGACAATAGCGCAGGAGTCACAGCTTGAGAACACAGAGGCGACATTGCCGTTGACCAAGTTGCTGGTGTGCCTGGCCAGGAACCACATTTACCCAGTGGACCATAAAGGACATATATTTTCCTTGACCATATTTACAGCTCCATACGTCAGCACTGCCATGAACTTTACCAGACGCCGACAGGCTCAAGGACTGGCCAACCTTCTGCTCAACATACGTGTGTAGGGCTGGTATAGCCTTTTTGGAGAATTACTTCTTAATTGTAATACACAGGCGCTTACACTAGTGCTAACTAACGCTGCGGTACCGCAGCGGTATCGCCACCGCTGCTAGTAAAAGTGACGTGTCTAAAATTTCTTATGGTACTGCGCGATGCGCTTCCTGTATGCCTGCGCTACCTGTCAGTGTTGAAGGAACCGCAGTGTACAGTAACTCAGATGCCCACAGATTGGTAAATACCTGGTTCTGGGTGTTCGTCTGTTTGACTGTCTGTCCTGCGTCTTTCCTTATCTTCTTTTATCACGTCCAGGTTGAAAGGGATACAGGAGGCTGGACCCTATATGTTCAGGCCGAATATTGAGCTTGCCCCGGCCGGTGGCTCAGCTCGATTTGAAAAGGCTGCTTACTCGCGCTTGCACGGAGCACTGTGTGACGTCACAGCAAGAGCTACGGTAGATTTTTTTTACCACGAAGTGCAAGGAAATTCAGATTCGTGACTAGGGATGAGCGAACCCGAACTGTATAGTTCGGGTTCGTACCGAATTCTGGGGTGTCCGTGACACGGACCCGAACATTTTTGTAAAAGTCCGTGTTCGGGTTCGGTGTTCGGCGCTTTCTTGGCGCTTTTTGAAAGGCTGCAAAGCAGCCAATCAACAAGCGTCATACTACTTGCCCCAAGAGGCCATCACAGCCTTGCCTACTATTGGCATGGCTGTGATTGGCCAGTGCAGCATGTGACCCAGCCTCTATATAAGCTTGGGTCACGTTGTGCTGCACGTCACTCTGCTGATTCAAGCATAGGGAGAGGTTGCAGCTGCGACGTTAGGGCGAGATTAGGCAGTGATTAACTCCTCCAAAAGACTTCATTCTGTGATCGATCTGCAGCTGTGGATCATTGAAGTGCTAGTATTGACTTGCTCACTTTTTTGAGGCTGCCCAGAGCGTTTTTAGATCACTTTTTTTCTGGGGTGATCGGCGGCCATTTTGTGACTTATGGTGCGCCAGCACAAGCTATCACCAAGTGTATTTAACCATCAATAGTGTGGTTAGCCTGTGTCACCGAAGTGCATTTAACCATCAACAGTCTGGTTATTTTTTGGCCATATACTACATCAGCTGCAGGCTGAGCCTGTGTCATCGAAGTGCATTTAACCATCAACAGTCTGATTATTTTTTGGCCATATACTACATCTGGTGCAGGCTGAGCCTGTGTCACCCAAGTGCATTTAACCATCAACAGTCTGGTTATTTTTTGGCCATATACTACATCACTGCAGGCTGAGCCTGTGTCACCGAAGTGCATTTAACCATCAACAGTCTGATTATTTTTTGGCCATATACTACATCTGGTGCAGGCTGAGCCTGTGTCACCCAAGTGCATTTAACCATCAACAGTGTGGTTATTTTTTGGCCATATACTACATCAGGGGCAAGTTGAGCCTGTCACCCAGCGCCTAAAAAATAGACCTGACATTTCTATTCAACCAAATCTGTACTGTTTTAGCTGGTCAAGTTATTTGTAGTGACCGTAAAAGCACACTTTATTTTCTGGGTTGAAAAACTATTCCCAAATTTGCCATTCTCAAAATAACTAGTTTCTGGTATTTGAGGCCTACTTGAAATCTATCCCAAAAAGGATATCTTACATTGAAGGTACTGATAGTGTAATTTTAGAAAAACCTAAGACACACGCTACCGTGCAGATAGAAGTCTGATTCTGAGATTAAACCTTAACCTGTCACACAGTGCAAAAAAAAACAGGTCTCACATTTCTATTCAAGCAAATCTGTACTGTTTTAGCTGGTCAAATTATTTGTAGTGACCGTAAAAGCACACTTTTTTTTCTGGGTTGAAAAACTATTCCCAAATTTGCCATTCTCAAAATAACTAGTTTCTGGTATTGGAGGCCTACTTGAAATCTTTAGCAAAAAGGATATCTTACATTGAAGGTACTGATAGTGTCATTCAGAAAAACCTAAGACACACGCTACCGTGCAGATAGAAGTCTGATTCTGAGATTAAACCTTAACCTGTCACACAGTGCAAAAAAAAACAGGTCTCACATTTCTATTCAAGCAAATCTGTACTGTTTTAGCTGGTCAAGTTATTTGTAGTGACCGTAAAAGCACACTTTTTTTTCTGGGTTGAAAAACTATTCCCAAATTTGCCATTCTCAAAATAACTAGTTTCTGGTATTGGAGGCCTACTTGAAATCTATCCCAAAAAGGATATCTTACATTGAAGGTACTGATAGTGTCATTCAGAAAAACCTAAGACACACGCTACCGTGCAGATAGAAGTCTGATACTGAGATTAAACCTTAACCTGTCAAACAGTGCAAAAAAAAACAGGTCTCACATTTCTATTCAAGCAAATCTGTAGTTTTTTAGCTGGTCAAGTTATTTGTAGTGACCGTAAAAGCACACTTTTTTTTCTGGGTTGAAAAACTATTCCCAAATTTGCCATTCTCAAAATAACTAGTTTCTGGTATTGCAGGCCTACTTGAAATCTATCCCAAAAAGGATATCTTACATTGAAGGTACTGATAGTGTCATTCAGAAAAACCTAAGACACACGCTACCGTGCAGATAGAAGTCTGATTCTGAGATTAAACCTTAACCTGTCACACAGTGCAAAAAAAAACAGGTCTCACATTTCTATTCAAGCAAATCTGTACTGTTTTAGTTGGTCAAGTTATTTGTAGTGACCGTAAAAGCACACTTTTTTTTCTGGGTTGAAAAACTATTCCCAAATTTGCCATTCTCAAAATAACTAGTTTCTGGTATTGGAGGCCTACTTGAAATCTATCGAAAAAGGATATCTTACATTGAAGGTACTGATAGTGTCATTCAGAAAAACCTAAGACACACGCTACCGTGCAGATAGAAGTCTGATTCTGAGATTATACCTTAACCTGTCACACAGTGCAAAAAAAAACAGGTCTCACATTTCTATTCAAGCAAATCTGTACTGTTTTAGCTGGTCAAGTTATTTGTAGTGACCGTAAAAGCACACTTTTTTTTCTGGGTTGAAAAACTATTCCCAAATTTGCCATTCTCAAAATAACTAGTTTCTGGTATTGGAGGCCTACTTGAAATCTATCCCAAAAAGGATATCTTACATTGAAGGTACTGATAGTGTCATTCAGAAAAACCTAAGACACACGCTACCGTGCAGATAGAAGTCTGATTCTGTGATTAAACCTTAACCTGTCACACAGTGCAAAAAAAAAACAGGTCTCACATTTCTATTCAATGGTCTGCCGGGTGTTCACTCCAAGGTCATGGAAGTCACGCCTGCGGCCACCCCGTTCTCCGAGGGATATGTCCTGAAATCCAGCTGAAAGCTGCAGAATATCAGTCGGAGGTCTCTCCACTACTGGCGGGCCTCTCTGGCGCCCTCTTCCCACAAGCAAAGGCTCGGCTGGTGGCTGCTGGGGTCTTTCAATGCGTCTAGGTTCTTGAGCCTCTTGCTCCTGTCCAGGCTGTCCTTGGCTGGGCTGCCCCCTGGCACGTGCTCTTCCGTGGGCTCTGGCTCGTCCACTCATCTTCTATTCCTGAGAGGATATAAACCGCTAATAAGGTCAATCTGCCGCCTAGCAGCTCCGCCGTGGCACAATCACCTCAGAACTCGCACACTGGTGACTTTAGGTATCTTCACTGGTCACTTTGAGCAGAATGATGACATCCGAGTCACGGCACCAAATGTAACCCTCTTTTCCTTGCACCATCTGCGACACCTCCAGCTTTCACACTCACTCGGTCACCAGCTCCGCCAGGCATAAACTCTAAGTGGACTCTAAGGGACGACACTCAGGTCTTCTGTGGTTTAAAGCTTTATTGAGGTGGAGTGCACTTGGCTGGAGCCTGTAATACAACAGGGAAACACTGCCACTATGTGGTATACAGCCAGGTCACCAGCCCACCTATATCATAACAGGCAGTCATTATATTACATTCCCACATACATGTTACAGGATATAACAAAGCATACAGAAAAATGAACAAGAGAAAATCATTTACAAAGATATTGCAGCAGGGTGACCTGGAATACAGCATGTCTTGCAGCCATTTTAGGAAGAACACATGGCTCTCTAACTGTACATCATCTACTCAGCCTAGCATGTGCTGCAGGGTTTAAAGGCTGCTTAAAAACATACAGTCACCTCTTTACATTCTACAGAACTATTATGGGTATATATTATAACTTTTTACAATAGATAAATGAACTTTAGCTTTAGAAAACTTAGACAGAGATCCTACCTCCTTCACAGTAAATTTCTGCACTGAGGAGACCAAACCAAGTAGCAGAATACACAGGGGGCTTTCTGGAAGAGTCCACTGTAAAGACTCTGTCTGTTAAAACTTTCCTCAGTTATCTAATAGCACATTTGAAGAGGTTTATTTAGCATGTCCTGACTCTCTGCTAACAGCTTATGAATATATGGAACTATATTTAACAAGTGATCATTGCTGCAGCTCCAGTATATTGGTATGACCCTATTGCAAACCTGCAGACTGGATATTTGGTGAAACTTCATGTGGTTCATATCGACTGTACTACACCACTGACTTGGTGCCTGGGCCTAAATATGTGACAGTGGCCTGTTCCAGTGGTGGGTGACGTGATGCCTGATTCTCTGCTATGACATGAAGACAGATTCTGTGCTGACATAAGGCCAGATTCTCTGTTACGGGACCTCTCTCCTCTGCCTGGGTGCCTGGGCCTAAATGTGTGACAGTGGCCTGTTCCAGTGGTGGGTGACGTGAAGCCTGATTCTCTGCTATGACATGAAGACTGATTCTGCGCTGACATAAGGCCAGATTCTCTGTTACGGGACCTCTCTCCTCTGCCTGGGTGCCTGGGCCTAAATGTGTGACAGTGGCCTGTTCCAGTGGTGGGTGACGTGATGCCTGATTCTCTGCTATGACATGAAGACAGATTCTGTGCTGACATAAGGCCAGATTCTCTGTTACAGGACCTCTCTCCTCTGTCTGGGTGCCGGGGCCTAAATGTGTGACAGTGGCCTGTTCCAGTGGTGAGTGACGTGATGCCTGATTCTCTGCTATGACATGAAGACAGATTCTGTGCTGACATAAGGCCAGATTCTCTGTTACAGGACCTCTCTCCTCTGTCTGGGTGCCGGGGCCTAAATGTGTGACAGTGGCCTGTTCCAGTGGTGGGTGACGTGATGCCTGATTCTCTGCTATGACATGAAGACAGATTCTGTGCTGACATAAGGCCAGATTCTCTGTTATGGGACCTCTCTCCTCTGTCTGGGTGCCGGGGCCTAAATGTGTGACAGTGGCCTGTTCCAGTGGTGGGTGACGTGATGCCTGATTCTCTGCTATGACATGAAGACAGATTCTGTGCTGACATAAGGCCAGATTCTCTGTTACGGGACTTCTCTCCTCTGCCTGGGCCTAAATGTGTGACAGTGGCCTGTTCCAGTGGTGGGTGAGGTGAAGCCTGATTCTCTGCTATGACATGAAGACTGATTCTGCGCTGACATAAGGCCAGATTCTCTGTTACGGGACCTCTCTCCTCTGTCTGGGTGCCTGGGCCTAAATGTGTGACAGTGGCCTGTTCCAGTGGTGGGTGACGTGATGCCTGATTCTCTGCTATGACATGAAGACAGATTCTGTGCTGACATAAGGCCAGATTCTCTGTTACGGGACCTCTCTCCTCTGCCTGGGCTTAAATGTGTGACAGTGGCCTGTTCCAGTGGTGGGTGACGTGAAGCCTGATTCTCTGCTATGACATGAAGACTGATTCTGCGCTGACATAAGGCCAGATTCTCTGTTACGGGACCTCTCTCCTCTGCCTGGGTGCCTGGGCCTAAATGTGTGACAGTGGCCTGTTCCAGTGGTGGGTGACATGAAGCCAGATTCTCTGCTATGGCATGAAGAGACTGATTCTCTGCTGACATGAAGCCAGATTCTCTGCTATGGGACCTCTGTCCAATTGATATTGGGTCATTTTTTTTTATTTTTTTTTTAATTCATTTCCCTATCCACATTTGTTTGCAGGGGATTTACCTACATGTTGCTGCCTTTTGCAGCCCTCTAGCTCTTTCCTGGGCTGTTTTACAGCCTTTTTAGTGCCCAAAAGTTCGGGTCCCCATTGACTTCAATGGGGTTCGGGTTCGGGACGAAGTTCGGTTCGGGTTCGGATCCCGAACCCGAACATTTCCGGGAAGTTCGGCCGAACTTCTCGAACCCGAACATCCAGGTGTTCGCTCAACTCTATTCGTGACTAGGGATGAGCGAACCCGAACTGTATAGTAAAAGTCCGGGTTCGGTGTTCGGCTCTTTCTTGGCGCTTTTTGAAAGGCTGCAAAGCAGCCAATCAACAAGCGTCATACTACTTGCCCCAAGAGGCCATCACAGCCATGCCTACTATTGGCATGGCTGTGATTGGCCAGTGCAGCATGTGACCCAGCCTCTATTTATGCTGGAATCACGTAGCGCCGCACGTCACTCTGCTATGATCAGTATAGGGAGAGGTTGCAGCTGCGACGTTAGGGCGAGATTAGGCAGATTAACTCCTCCAAAAGACTTCATTCTGTGATCGATCTGCAGCTGTGGATCATTGAAGTGCTATTATTGACTTGCTCACTTTTTTGAGGCTGCCCAGAGCGTTTTTAGATCACTTTTTTTCTGGGGTGATCGGCGGCCATTTTGTGACTTGTGGTGCGCCAGCACAAGCTATCACCAAGTGTATTTAACCATCGATAGTGTGGTTATTTTGTGCTATATCCTACATCAGCTGCAGGCTGAGCCTGTGTCATCGAAGTGCATTTAACCATCAACAGTCTGGTTATTTTTTGGCCATATACTACATCAGCTGCAGGCTGAGCCTGTGTCACCGAAGTGCATTTAACCATCAACAGTCTGATTATTTTTTGGCCATATACTACATCTGGTGCAGGCTGAGCCTGTGTCACCCAAGTGCATTTAACCATCAACAGTGTGGTTATTTTTTGGCCATATATTACATCAGGGGCAAGTTGAGCCTGTCACCCAGCGCCTAAAAAATAGACTTGACATTTCTATTCAACCAAAACTGTACTGTTTTAGCTGGTCAAGTTATTTGTAGTGACCGTAAAAGCACACTTTTTTTTCTGGGTTGAAAAACCATTCCCAAATTTGCCATTCTCAAAATAACTAGTTTCTGGTATTTGAGGCCTACTTGAAATCTATCCCAAAAAGAATATCTTACATTGAAGGTACTGATAGTGTCATTCAGAAAAACCTAAGACACACGCTAGCGTGCTGATAGAAATCTGATTCTGTGATTAAACCTATACCTGTCACACAGCGCAAAAAAAAAACAGGCCTCACATCTCTATTTAACCAAATCTCTACTGTTTTAGCTGGTCAAGTTATTTGTAGTGACCGTAAAAGCACACTTTTTTTTCTGGGTTGAAAAACCATTCCCAAATTTGCCATTCTCAAAATAACTAGTTTCTGGTATTTGAGGCCTACTTGAAATCTATCCCAAAAAGAATATCTTACATTGAAGCTAGTGATAGTGTCATTCAGAAAAACCTAAGACACACGCTAGCGTGCTGATAGAAATCTGATTCTGTGATTAAACCTATACCTGTCACACAGCTCAAAAAAAAACAGGCCTCACATCTATATTTAACCAAATCTCTACTGTTTTAGCTGGTCAAGTTATTTGTAGTGACCGTAAAAGCACACTTTTTTTTCTGGGTTGAAAAACCATTCCCAAATTTGCCATTCTCAAAATAACTAGTTTCTGGTATTTGAGGCCTACTTGAAATCTATCCCAAAAAGAATATCTTACATTGAAGCTAGTGATAGTGTCATTCAGAAAAACCTAAGACACACGCTAGCGTGCTGATAGAAATCTGATTCTGTGATTAAACCTATACCTGTCACACAGCGCAAAAAAAAACAGGCCTCACATGTCTATTTAACCAAATCTCTACTGTTTTAGCTGGTCAAGTTATTTGTAGTGACCGTAAAAGCACACTTTTTTTTCTGGGTTGAAAAACCATTCCCAAATTTGCCATTCTCAAAATAACTAGTTTCTGGTATTTGAGGCCTACTTGAAATCTATCCCAAAAAGAATATCTTACATTGAAGCTAGTGATAGTGTCATTCAGAAAAACCTAAGACACACGCTAGCGTGCTGATAGAAATCTGATTCTGTGATTAAACCTATACCTGTCACACAGCGCAAAAAAAAACAGGCCTCACATCTCTATTTAACCAAATCTCTACTGTTTTAGCTGGTCAAGTTATTTGTAGTGACCGTAAAAGCACACTTTTTTTTCTGGGTTGAAAAACCATTCCCAAATTTGCCATTCTCAAAATAACTAGTTTCTGGTATTTGAGGCCTACTTGAAATCTATCCCAAAAAGAATATCTTACATTGAAGCTAGTGATAGTGTCATTCAGAAAAACCTAAGACACACGCTAGCGTGCTGATAGAAATCTGATTCTGTGATTAAACCTATACCTGTCACACAGCGCAAAAAAAAACAGGCCTCACATCTCTATTTAACCAAATCTCTACTGTTTTAGCTGGTCAAGTTATTTGTAGTGACCGTAAAAGCACACTTTTTTTTCTGGGTTGAAAAACCATTCCCAAATTTGCCATTCTCAAAATAACTAGTTTCTGGTATTTGAGGCCTACTTGAAATCTATCCCAAAAAGAATATCTTACATTGAAGCTAGTGATAGTGTCATTCAGAAAAACCTAAGACACACGCTAGCGTGCTGATAGAAATCTGATTCTGTGATTAAACCTATACCTGTCACACAGCGCAAAAAAAAACAGGCCTCACAGCTCTATTTAACCAAATCTCTACTGTTTTAGCTGGTCAAGTTATTTGTAGTGACCGTAAAAGCACACTTTTTTTTCTGGGTTGAAAAACCATTCCCAAATTTGCCATTCTCAAAATAACTAGTTTCTGGTATTTGAGGCCTACTTGAAATCTATCCCAAAAAGAATATCTTACATTGAAGCTAGTGATAGTGTCATTCAGAAAAACCTAAGACACACGCTAGCGTGCTGATAGAAATCTGATTCTGTGATTAAACCTATACCTGTCACACAGCGCAAAAAAAAACAGGCCTCACATCTCTATTTAACCAAATCTCTACTGTTTTAGCTGGTCAAGTTATTTGTAGTGACCGTAAAAGCACACTTTTTTTTCTGGGTTGAAAAACCATTCCCAAATTTGCCATTCTCAAAATTGTGGTGAACGGGAACAATAAGGAAAACATCTAATAAGGGACGCGGACGTGGACATGGTCGTGGTGGTGTTAGTGGACCCTCTGGTGCTGGGAGAGGACGTGGCCGTTCTGCCACAGCCACACGTCCTAGTGTACCAACTACCTCAGGTGTCAGTAGCCAGCAGAATTTACAGCGATATTTGGTGGGGCCCAATGCCGTTCTAAGGATGGTAAGGCCTGAGCAGGTGCAGGCATTAGTCAATTGGGTGGCCGACAGTGGATCCAGCACGTTCACATTATCTCCCACCCAGTCTTCTGCAGAAAGCGCACAGATGGTGCATGAAAACCAAGCCCATCGGTCTGTCACATCACCCCCATGCATATCAAGGAAACTGTCTGAGCCTCAAGTTATGCAGCAGTCTCTTATGCTGTTTGAAGACTCTGCTGCCAGGGTTTCCCAAGGGCATCCACCTAGCCCTTCCCCAGGGGTGGAAGAGATAGAATGCACTAACGCACAACCACTTATTTTTCCTGATGATGAGGACATGGGAATACCACCTCAGCACGTCTCTGATGATGACGAAACACAGGTGCCAACTGCTGCGTCTTTCTGCAGTGTGCAGACTGAACAGGAGGTCAGGGATCAAGACTGGGTGGAAGACGATGCAGGGGACGATGAGGTCCTAGACCTCACATGGAATGAAGGTCGTGCCACTGACTTTCACAGTTCGGAGGAAGAGGCAGTGGTGAGACCGAGCCAACAGCGTAGCAAAAGAGGGAGCAGTGGGCAAAATCAGAACACCCGCCGCCAAGAGACTCCGCCTGCTACTGACCGCCGCCATCTGGGACCGAGCACCCCAAAGGCAGCTTCAAGGAGTTCCCTGGCATGGCACTTCTTCAAACAATGTGCTGACGACAAGACCCGAGTGGTTTGCACGCTGTGCCATCAGAGCCTGAAGCGAGGCATTAACGTTCTGAACCTTAGCACAACCTGCATGACCAGGCACCTGCATGCAAAGCATGAACTGCAGTGGAGTAAACACCTTAAAAACAAAGAAGTCACTCAGGCTCCCCCTGCTACCTCTTCTGCTGCTGCTGCCTCGGCCTCTTCTGCTGCTGCCGCCGCCTCGGCCTCTTCCTCCGCCTCTGGAGGAACGTTGGCACCTGCCGCCCAGCAAACATGGGATGTACCACCAACACCACCACCTGCGTCACCAAGCATCTCAACCATGTCACACGGCAGCGTTCAGCTCTCCATCTCACAAACATTTGAGAGAAAGCGTAAATTCCCACCTAGCCACCCTCGATCCCTGGCCCTGAATGCCAGCATTTCTAAACTACTGGCCTATGAAATGCTGTCATTTAGGCTGGTGGACACACACAGCTTCAAACAGCTCATGTCACTTGCTGTCCCACAGTATGTTGTTCCCTGCCGCCACTACTTCTCCAAGAGAGCCGTGCCTTCCCTGCACAAACAAGTGTCCGATAAAATCAAGTGTGCACTGCGCAACGCCATCTGTGGCAAGGTCCACCTAACCACAGATACGTGGACCAGTAAGCACGGCCAGGGACGCTATATCTCCCTAACTGCACACTGGGTAAATGTAGTGGCGGCTGGGCCCCAGGCGGAGAGCTGTTTGGCGCACGTCCTTCCGCCGCCAAGGATCGCAGGGCAACATTCTTTGCCTCCTGTCTCCTCCTCCTCCTACTCAGCTTCCTCCTCCTCTTCTTCCACCTGCTCATCCAGTCAGCCACACACCTTCACCACCAACTTCAGCACAGCACGGGGTAAACGTCAGCAGGCCATTCTGAAACTCATATGTTTGGGGGACAGGCCCCACACCGCGCAGGAGTTGTGGCGGGGTATAGAACAACAGACCGACGAGTGGTTGCTGCCGGTGAGCCTCAAGCCCGGCCTGGTGGTGTGCGATAATGGGCGAAATCTCGTTGCAGCTCTGGGACTAGCCGGTTTGACGCACATCCCTTGCCTGGCGCATGTGCTGAATTTGGTGGTGCAGAAGTTCATTCGCAACTACCCCGACATGTAAGAGCTCCTGCATAAAGTGCGGGCCGTCTGTTCGCGCTTCCGGCGTTCACACCCTGCCGCTGCTCGCCTGTCTGCGCTACAGCGTAACTTCGGCCTTCCCGCTCACCGCCTCATATGCGACGTACCCACCAGGTGGAACTCCACCTTGCATATGCTGGACAGACTGTGCGAGCAGCAGCAGGCCATAGTGGAGTTTCAGCTGCAGCACGCACGGGTCAGTCGCACTGCGGATCAGACACACTTCACCACCAATGACTGGGCCTCCATGCGAGACCTGTGTGCCCTGTTGCGCTGTTTCGAGTACTCCACCAACATGGCCAGTGGCGATGACGCCGTTATCAGCGTTACAATGCCACTTCTATGTCTCCTTGAGAAAACACTTAGGGCGATGATGGAAGAGGAGGTGGCCCAGGAGGAAGAGGAGGAAGAGGGGTCATTTTTAGCACTTTCAGGCCAGTCTCTTCAAAGTGACTCAGAGGGAGGTTTTTTGCAACACCAGAGGCCAGGTACAAATGTGGCCAGACAGGGCCCACTACTGGAGGACGAGGAGGACGAGGATGAGGAGGAGGAGGTGGAGGAGGATGAGGATGAAGCATGTTCACAGCGGGGTGGCACCCAAAGCAGCTCGGGCCCATCACTGGTGCGTGGCTGGGGGGAAACACAGGACGATGACGATACGCCTCCCACAGAGGACAGCTTGTCCTTACCTCTGGGCAGCCTGGCACACATGAGCGACTACATGCTGCAGTGCCTGCGCAACGACAGCAGAGTTGCCCACATTTTAACGTGTGCGGAATACTGGGTTGCCACCCTGCTGGATCCCTGGTACAAAGACAATGTGCCCACCTTACTTCCTACACTGGAGCGTGATAGGAAGATGCGCGAGTACAAGCGCACATTGGTAGACGCGCTACTGAGAGCATTCCCAAATGTCACAGGGGAACCAGTGGAAGCCCAAGGCAGAGGAGGAGCAAGAGGTCGCCAACGCAGCTGTGTCACGGCCAGCTCCTCTGAGGGCAGGGTTAGCATGGCAGAGATGTGGAAAAGTTTTGTCACCACGCCACAGCTAACTGCACCACCACCTGATACGGAACGTGTTAGCAGGAGGCAACATTTCACTAACATGGTGGAACAGTACCTGTGCACACCCCTCCACGTACTGACTGATGGTTCGGCCCCATTCAAATTCTGGGTCTCCAAATTGTCCACGTGGCCAGAGCTAGCCTTTTATGCCTTGGAGGTGCTGGCCTGACCAGCGGCCAGCGTTTTGTCTGAACGTGTATTCAGCACGGCAGGGGGCGTCATTACAGACAAACGCAGCCGCCTGTCTACAGCCAATGTGGACAAGCTGACGTTCATAAAAATGAACCAGGCATGTATCCCACAGGACCTGTCCATCCCTTGTGCAGATTAGATATTAACTACCTCCCCTTAACAATATATTATTCTACTCCAGGGCACTTCCTCATTCAATACTATTTTTAATTTCATTTTACCATTATATTGCGGGGCAACCCAAAGTTGAATGAACCTCTCCTCTGTCTGGGTGCCGGGGCCTAAATGTGTGACAGTGGCCTGTTCCAGTGGTGGGTGACGTGAAGCCTGATTCTCTGCTATGACATGAATACAGATTCTGCGCTGACATAAGGCCAGATTCTCTGTTACGGGACCTCTCTCCTCTACCTCGGTGCCTGGGCCTGAATGTGTGACAGTGGCCTGTTCCAGTGGTGGGTGACGTGAAGCCTGATTCTCTGCTATGACATGAAGACAGATTCTGCGCTGACATAAGGCCAGATTCTCTGTTACGGGACCTCTCTCCTCTGCCTGGGTGCCTGGGCCTGAATGTGTGACAGTGGCCTGTTCCAGTGGTGGGTGACGTGAAGCCTGATTCTCTGCTATGACATGAAGACAGATTCTGCGCTGACATAAGGCCAGATTCTTTGTTACGGGACCGCTCTCCTCTGTCTGGGTGCCGGGGCCTGAATGTGTGACAGTGGCCTGTTCCAGTGGTGGGTGACGTGAAGCCTGATTCTCTGCTATGACATGAAGACAGATTCTGCACTGACATAAGGCCAGATTCTCTGTTACGGGACCGCTCTCCTCTGTCTGGGTGCCTGGGCCTGAATGTGTGACAGTGGCCTGTTCCAGTGGTGGGTGACGTGAAGCCTGATTCTCTGCTATGACATGAAGACAGATTCTGCGCTGACATAAGGCCAGATTCTTTGTTACGGGACCGCTCTCCTCTGTCTGGGTGCCGGGGCCTAAATGTGTGACAGTGGCCTGTTCCAGTGGTGGGTGACGTGAAGCCTGATTCTCTGCTATGACATGAAGACAGATTCTGCGCTGACATAAGGCCAGATTCTCTGTTACGGGACCGCTCTCCTCTGTCTGGGTGCCGGGGCCTAAATGTGTGACAGTGGCCTGTTCCAGTGGTGGGTGACGTGAAGCCTGATTCTCTGCTATGACATGAATACAGATTCTGCGCTGACATAAGGCCAGATTCTCTGTTACGGGACCTCTCTCCTCTGCCTGGGTGCCTGGGCCTAAATGTGTGACAGTGGCCTGTTCCAGTGGTGGGTGACGTGAAGCCTGATTCTCTGCTATGACATGAAGACAGATTCTGCGCTGACATAAGGCCAGATTCTCTGTTACGGGACCTCTCTCCTCTGCCTGGGTGCCTGGGCCTAAATGTGTGACAGTGGCCTGTTCCAGTGGTGGGTGACGTGAAGCCTGATTCTCTGCTATGACATGAAGACAGATTCTGCGCTGACATAAGGCCAGATTCTCTGTTACGGGACCGCTCTCCTCTGTCTGGGTGGCGGGGCCTAAATGTGTGACAATGGCCTGTTCCAGTGGTGGGTGACGTGAAGCCTGATTCTCTGCTATGACATGAATACAGATTCTGCGCTGACATAAGGCCAGATTCTCTGTTACGGGACCTCTCTCCTCTGCCTGGGTGCCTGGGCCTAAATGTGTGACAGTGGCCTGTTCCAGTGGTGGGTGACGTGAAGCCTGATTCTCTGCTATGACATGAAGACAGATTCTGCGCTGACATAAGGCCAGATTCTCTGTTACGGGACCTCTCTCCTCTGCCTGGGTGCCTGGGCCTAAATGTGTGACAGTGGCCTGTTCCAGTGGTGGGTGACGTGAAGCCTGATTCTCTGCTATGACATGAATACAGATTCTGCGCTGACATAAGGCCAGATTCTCTGTTACGGGACCTCTCTCCTCTGCCTGGGTGCCTGGGCCTGAATGTGTGACAGTGGCCTGTTCCAGTGGTGGGTGACGTGAAGCCTGATTCTCTGCTATGACATGAAGACAGATTCTGCGCTGACATAAGGCCAGATTCTCTGTTACGGGACCGTTCTCCTCTGTCTGGGTGCCGGGGCCTAAATGTGTGACAGTGGCCTGTTCCAGTGGTGGGTGACGTGAAGCCTGATTCTCTGCTATGACATGAATACAGATTCTGCGCTGACATAAGGCCAGATTCTCTGTTACGGGACCGCTCTCCTCTGTCTGGGTGCCGGGGCCTAAATGTGTGACAGTGGCCTGTTCCAGTGGTGGGTGACGTGAAGCCTGATTCTCTGCTATGACATGAATACAGACTCTGCGCTGACATAAGGCCAGATTCTCTGTTACGGGACCTCTCTCCTCTGCCTGGGTGCCTGGGCCTAAATGTATGACAGTGGCCTGTTCCAGTGGTGGGTGACGTGAAGCCTGATTCTCTGCTATGACATGAAGACAGATTCTGCGCTGACATAAGGCCAGATTCTCTGTTACGAGACCGCTCTCCTCTGTCTGGGTGCCGGGGCCTAAATGTGTGACAGTGGCCTGTTCCAGTGGTGGGTGACGTGAAGCCTGATTCTCTGCTATGACATGAAGACAGATTCTGTGCTGACATCAGGCCAGATTCTCTGTTACGGGACCTCTCTCCTCTGCCTGGGTGCCGGGGCCTAAATGTGTGACAGTGGCCTGTTCCAGTGGCGGGTGACGTGAAGCCTGATTCTCTGCTATGACATGAAGACTGATTCTGCGCTGACATGAAGCCAGATTCTCTGCTATGGCATGAAGAGACTGATTCTCTGCTGACATGAAGCCAGATTCTTTGCTATGGCATGAAGAGACTGATTCTCTGCTGACGTGAAGCCAGATTCTCTGCTATGGGACCTCTGTCCAATTGATATTGGTTCATTTTTATTTTTTTTATTTTTATTTTAATTCATTTACCTATCCACATTTGTTTGCAGGGGATTTACCTACATGTTGCTGCCTTTTGCAGCCCTCTAGCTCTTTCCTGGGCTGTTTTACAGCCTTTTTAGTGCCCAAAAGTTCGGGTCCCCATTGACTTCAATGGGGTTCGGGTTCGGGACGAAGTTCGGATCGGGTTCGGATCCCGAACCCGAACATTTCCGGGAAGTTCGGCCGAACTTCTCGAACCCGAACATCCAGGTGTTCGCTCAACTCTATTCGTGACTAATCAAATTTTTCCTGAAATGTGGATCAAATTCCACTTCGTCAACTTCGATTCGCTCAACACTTAACCTGATACAAAAATATAATGTATTATTTGCTTCCTGTATGAAACCCTACGATATGGGATATGGTTCTTTCGGCTCCGTTTATAGTATAGTTTCTTATTAATGAGTGCAAGACTTTTTTAAATTTTTTCTATCAACTGTCAAAATCTGATTACAAAATCACATTACAAAGTTAACAGTTATATCATCTAACATGACTTATACCCTCTCTCCTAGGATACCAACTGATTTTGTATATTACTAAAAACAAGACAGTTAATAGTGAAGAAGAAACTAAACCGGATACACTTAATGGAGAGACAAATTCAGGGTTCCAGCTGGATGACAAGCCAAGCAATGGGATCTAGCAACTCCAGACGATGCCAAAATCTAGCCAATAAAATGGACACATGGGCAGGACTCCATGTCGTAAAAAAAAAAAAAAATTTGTATTATCGATACAATTCTACACAAAGGACTATAAATGCTGTATTATCTTCATGTATATAGCATTAATATTTTGGAACAATTCATAATATTATATGAGTTCTATTTGTAAAATTCTTCTCATGTTTTCTGAAATATGATTTTCATGAAAAGTGTGAAATAAATGGACTACAATGTTACATAATTAAAGTCTTTCTGTACCACGCTCTATGTTTTACATGGAGGTTAGAAATATAGTTTCACTTATATTACATCCATTGGAAGATTTCCTGATCAGGACATGCACTTTATAAGCATTGATCGTCTACATGAAATGTGACTGTTCTCTTCAAGGTTGTTAAGATAGTTTAATGACTCACAGTAAGAAATCAGTGATGCGAGCTAAACCCTGCAAGCTACAGTAAAGTAGAAGTCAATATAATTTACTGCTGTAAAAATAATTGCAGTTATAGTTATATTCCAACTACTATACTTCTGCAACAAATGGATCATGTAGTTATGCATGACATGGAGCTGCATATACTGACACTGCTGAGTTTACAGTCTACCCGTCTCATGAATTCTACAAAAGAAATAAAAAAGTATGCTACGATTCCTTAGGTTCATTTATAATGGGCAATACTGCAAATTTAAAGTTGTAAGATTTAAATCAGGT
This sequence comes from Bufo bufo, assembly GCF_905171765.1. NCBI lineage: Eukaryota > Metazoa > Chordata > Amphibia > Anura > Bufonidae > Bufo > Bufo bufo. The sequence goes on from NC_053391.1 coordinate 478,856,463, forward strand.
GAAATTTAACAAATTATCATTTAAACCCACTGATGACAGACAATCATCATCCCACAAGATAACCATGCTTGAAATTTTCATCCAAAAAATGCTCCCAGAAAGCTCTTTTGTGCATCCTCCGGTGTCACTGAACCTGTATGGCCAGTTTGAACAACTGTAATGGCTAATATGGACTAAAATGTGTATGGTCCCATATGTGAAAAGATAATTCCCCAGATGATAGTTTGTTTAACAGATGTTCAACCATCAACTAACTTCTGTCTAATGCAGGCGTGCTCAACCTGCGGCCCTCCAGCTGTTGCAAAACTACAACTCCCATCTTTCCCGGACATCCTACAGCTTTCAGCCTACAGAAGGGCATGGTGGGAGTTGTAGTTTTACAACAGCTGGAGGGCCGCAGGTTGAGCATCCCTGGTCTAATGTATATGGGGACGCAGTGCTGACTGGGGCCCCTTCACAGTCTTTCCCTGCACAACAGCCCCTGACCACCCATTGTGCAGGAGAATTCCAGGGCAGCTGCATTCAAGTGAATGGGACCGGCTGTAGTTTCTTGCACAGCTGGGTGGCCAGGATTGCAGGTAATGGAAGAGTCATTGATGGAAATATTTAAATAACCCATAAAATTTGTGGAACCTCAAGCAAGAGGAACTCAGATGAGCATTGTCTGTCAGGAAAAAAAAGCCCACTGCATTAAAAAGAAGATGTTAAACCTAACCGTGGAACAATGGGGAGCTTTACTAATCAAAATTTTTAGACTGTCTAGTCTAAAGATTCCTTTACATAGGTTGACACAGCAGGCAATAACTAGGAACAAACAGTTTTTCCTGATAATTGCCAGCTTGTCAGGAGGTAAAAGCTGCATTTACATGCAGCACTCACTCAGCTCCTCTTTACGGGGACTAGTGATCGCTTGTTCCCACAGAGAATCATCTTTCCTGGGTAGCAGCAGGGCCGTCTTTACCAAGGGGAAAAAGGGGCAGCTGCCCCGGGCCCAGTTGCTCCTGGGGGGCCCAAGGCAGCTGCCTCTTGAGCCCTGCTAGCCACTGCCCCGGGTGTCAGGCTGTCAGCTACACAGGAGGTGCTGCCATGCCTGCCGACACTGAGTCCAGCCAGCGTACTGTGAGAGCTCAGCTGTGATCTAGGACCTTAGATGACATCATCACCATGTGACCAGTAACCTAGCAATATTACTGGTCACTTATGAGGTCATCACAGGTCCTATCAAGAGTGTTGCAGGAGAAGTTTGGCTTTTTTTGTGAAGATTACATCAGAAAAAGGTGACAGGGCCTGTTATACTAATATACTGTAAACTACTGTATAGTGGGGTGCTGTATAGTGTGGGGGCCAGTATACTGTGGGGGGCTGTATACTGTGAGGGGGGCTGTATACTGTGGGGGGGGGCTGCATACTGTGGGGGGGCTGCATACTGTGGGGGGCCTGTATACTGTGGGGGACCTGTATACTGTGGTGGGCCTGTATACTGTGTGGGGGGCCTGTATACTGTGTGGGGGGCCTGTATACTGTGTGGGGGGCTGTATACTGTGTGGGCGGCCGTATACTGTGTGGGGGGCCGTATACTGTGTGGGGGGCCGTATACTGTGTGGGGCCTGTATACTGTGTGGGGCCTGTATACTGTGTGGGGGCCTGTATACTGTGGGGGGGGCTGTATACTGTGTGGGGGCCTGTATACTGTGTGGGGGCCTGTATAGTGTGGGGGGCCTGTATACTGTGTGGGAGCCTGTATACTGTGTGGGGGGCTGTATACTGTATACTGTGGGTGCTGTAAAGTGTGGAGTGCTATACTGCTGTACTGTATAGTTTGGGGTGCTGTATCATGTATACAGGAAGTGCAGAATTATTAGGCAAGTTGTATTTTTGAGGATTAATTTTATTATTGAACAGCAACCATGTTCTCAATGAACCCAAAAAACTCATTAATATCAAAGCTGAATATTTTTGGAAGTAGTTTTTAGTTTGTTTTTAGTTTTAGCTATTTTAGGGGGATATCTGTGTGTGCAGGTGACTATTACTGTGCATAATTATTAGGCAACTTAACAAAAAACAAATATATACCCATTTCAATTATTTATTTTTACCAGTGAAACCAATATAACATCTCAACATTCACAAATATACATTTCTGACATTCAAAAACAAAACAAAAACAAATCCGTGACCAATATAGCCACCTTTCTTTGCAAGGACACTCAAAAGCCTGCCATCCATGGATTCTGTCAGTGTTTTGATCTGTTCACCATCAACATTGCGTGCAGCAGCAACCACAGCCTCCCAGACACTGTTCAGAGAGGTGTACTGTTTTCCCTCCTTGTAAATCTCACATTTGATGATGGACCACAGGTTCTCAATGGGGTTCAGATCAGGTGAACAAGGAGGCCATGTCATTAGATTTTCTTCTTTTATACCCTTTCTTGCCAGCCACGCTGTGGAGTACTTGGACGCGTGTGATGGAGCATTGTCCTGCATGAAAATCATGTTTTTCTTGAAGGATGCAGACTTCTTCCTGTACCACTGCTTGAAGAAGGTGTCTTCCAGAAACTGGCAGTAGGACTGGGAGTTGAGCTTGACTCCATCCTCAACCCGAAAAGGCCCCACAAGCTCATCTTTGATGATACCAGCCCAAACCAGTACTCCACCTCCACCTTGCTGGCGTCTGAGTCGGACTGGAGCTCTCTGCCCTTTACCAATCCAGCCACGGGCCCATCCATCTGGCCCATCAAGACTCACTCTTATTTCATCAGTCCATAAAACCTTAGAAAAATCAGTCTTGAGATATTTCTTGGCCCAGTCTTGACGTTTCAGCTTGTGTGTCTTGTTCAGTGGTGGTCGTCTTTCAGCCTTTCTTACCTTGGCCATGTCTCTGAGTATTGCACACCTTGTGCTTTTGGGCACTCCAGTGATGTTGCAGCTCTGAAATATGGCCAAACTGGTGGCAAGTGGCATCTTGGCAGCTGCACGCTTGACTTTTCTCAGTTCATGGGCAGTTATTTTGCGCCTTGGTTTTTCCACACGCTTCTTGCGACCCTGTTGACTATTTTGAATGAAACGCTTGATTGTTCGATGATCACGCTTCAGAAGCTTTGCAATTTTAAGAGTGCTGCATCCCTCTGCAAGATATCTCACTATTTTTGACTTTTCTGAGCCTGTCAAGTCCTTCTTTTGACCCATTTTGCCAAAGGAAAGGAAGTTGCCTAATAATTATGCACACCTAATATAGGGTGTTGATGTCATTAGACCACACCCCTTCTCATTACAGAGATGCACATCACCTAATATGCTTAATTGGTAGTAGGCTTTCGAGCCTATACAGCTTGGAGTAAGACAACATGCATAAAGAGGATGATGTGGTCAAAATACTCATTTGCCTAATAATTCTGCACGCAGTGTAGTTTGGGGTGCTGTATCGTGTATAGTTTGGGGTGCTGTATACGGTGAGGTGCTATACTGCTCTACTGTATACTGTTGTATACTGTGGGGTGCTGTATACTGTGGGCTGCTATACTGCTCTACTATATACTGTGGGGTACTGTACTGCATACTGTGTGGTGCTGTATACTATAGGGTGCTATACTGCATACTGTGGGGTGCTGGGGTGCACTGTAATACTAGGGTGAGCCGAGCCCTGGTCTCCTTCCTGCAGAGCGGTACCCACTTCCAGCCTGAGCCCAGTTGCCCAGAGCCGCTGGAGTCTTCAGAACTAGTATTTACAGTCATTCACTGTACTCTACCAGATGTGTGGATTTTTTGTGTGTGTGTTGTGGTGGAGGGCGTGATTGCCTGCTAAGGTGTGGGAAGGCGGTATCCAGGGGGCCCAAGTAAATTTTTGTCCAATCAATATTAAAGACGGCCCTGGGTAGCAGATTACTGTTTATGCATCATGATCTGTTGCCCAGAAATGCTTATTTAGGTGACGTATCAGCAATGCTTTCACCCAATGAGTGAGGGTTTTTGCGTTCATTGGGTGATCAGTGGTACTTGTAGGGCAATGCAGGGATTCCTAGATCTCTAGGCACGTGGGTATGAGTCCTCTTACCACTGAAGGGGGCTCATACAGTTAGGAGACTAGGGCCTGTTGAGGGAAGCGTTAGGAGGTGACCAGCTCCCTTTTCCCTGCATTGCGGCCTGGTAGCCAGAGCATTGCGCGATCGTGACAGGTCCCTATCAAAATTAAATCTCTCCAGTGGGAGTAACGAGAATATATCCACGTACTCCCCTTTACAAATCTTGACCTACAAATCTTGAGGAGCTTGACCGGCGCAGACCTCTCCTCTGGACGCCCGCGGTTCTTCAGCACCGACTGTGCCCTCTCCTACCATCGCAGTCCTCCAAGGCTGCAGTACCGCAGCTTCGCCACCAGGGGCCACCACCACAGGGGCTGACGACGACTCCAGGCCAGCTACATGCTACCCGCCTCATCCAGCACACGGCCGCCATCTTGACCCCGCCGTTCCTCCGGACTTGCCTGCAGCACCTTTCCACGCTGGGCACACTCACCCCCGCTTGGGGCAGCTGCCGATCCTGGTCCTGCGTCCCTGCCGCCTGCTGCTGAAGAGGAGACGTCCGGCCTCCCCCTCTCCGGGTCCCGTCTGACAGTAGGATTTCTCCCGACACGCGCACGCCGGGCAAGGGCAGCTGCTAATTGAGCCTCTGGGAGAATGTCAGTATAAGTGGTCCCTCAAGTTACAATATTATTTGGTTCCAGCATGACCTTTGTATGTTGAAACTAGAGATGAGCGAATTTCCGGTTATGAAATTCGTTCACGCTTCGTTTACTGGTAAAAGGTGAATTGAGTTATGGATTCCGTTACCACGGACCACGATGCAATTCTATGATGGAATGCCTTTAGAGGCATTCCGTTATTCATTCCGTCATAATAGAAGTCTATGGGCTGCATAACGGATCCGTCTCATTTCCGTTATGCAGGAGAGGATTCCCCTGCATAACTGAAATGGGACGGATCCGTTTTGCAGCCCATAGACTTCTATTATGACGGAATGAATAACGGAATGCCTCCAAAGGCATTCCGTCATAGAATCACGTTATGGTCCGTGGTAACAGAATCCATAACGGACCTTTTAACAGTAAACGAAGCGTGAAAGAATTTTATAACTGGAAATTCGCTCAGCTCTAGTTGAAACCATTGTAACGAGTTCATAATGCTAAGGAAAACAAGTACTTAGTTCAAAAGCCACAAAATGTCATCCTAAACTAAGAGACAATGAAGATTTAAGAATTAGAATAATTAGCAGATAACTAAGACAGATAAAGCAACTCCTCACATACAGTACAGACCAAAAGTTTGGACACACCTTCTCATTCAAAGAGTTTTCTTTATTTTCATGACTATGAAAATTGTAGATTCACACTGAAGGCATCAAAACTATGAATTAACACATGTGGAATTATATACATAACAAACAAGTGTGAAACAACCGAAAATATGTCATATTCTAGGTTCTTCAAAGTAGCCACCTTTTGCTTAGATTACTGCTTTGCACACTCTTGGCATTCTCTTGATGAGCTTCAAGAGGTAGTCCCCTGAAATGGTTTTCACTTCACAGGTGTGCCCTGTCAGGTTTAATAAGTGGGATTTCTTGCCTTATAAATGGGGTTGGGACCATCAGTTGCGTTGAGGAGAAGTCAGGTGGATACACAGCTGATAGTCCTACTGAATAGACTGTTAGAATTTGTATTATGGCAAGAAAAAAGCAGCTAAGTAAAGAAAAACGAGTGGCCATCATTACTTTAAGAAATGAAGGTCAGTCAGTCAGCCGAAAAATTGGGAAAACTTTGAAAGTAAGGGCTATTTGACCATGAAGGAGAGTGATGGGTTGCTGCGCCAGATGACCTGGCCTCCACAGTCACTGGACCTGAACCCAATCGAGATGGTTTGGGGTGAGCTGGACCGCAGAGTGAAGGCAAAGGGGCCAACAAGTGCTAAGCATCTCTGGGAACTCTTTCAAGACTGTTGGAAGACCATTTCAGGGGACTACCTCTTGAAGCTCATCAAGAGAATGCCAAGAGTGTGCAAAGCAGTAATCAAAGCAAAAGGTGGCTACTTTGAAGAACCTAGAATATGACATATTTTCAGTTGTTTCACACTTGTTTGTTATGTTTATAATTCCACATGTGTTAATTCATAGTTTTGATGCCTTCATAGTCATGAAAATAAAAAATCTTTGAATGAGAAGGTGTGTCCAAACTTTTGGTCTGAACTGTATAATAGTCAGGAATATATGCTGGAAGCTGGAAATCAGCACACAGTGTACAAGAAAAATAAAATGGAGCTGCTTCCAGATGATGCCCAAAGGAGCAGATCTTCATGGCACTGAAAGAGGGCAGTACAGGAGATGTAGCACTGTACTGTAAGTAGGAGCTATTATACAACCAACTTACGATACCCCAGGAAAGACCATTGTATGTTGAAAATATTGTATCCTGAGGTCATTGTATCTTGAGGGACCACTTGTACTGTATATCTGGGAAGATCAACAAATGTTAGGTCTTGCAGCAAGACTAGAACCCTAAACAGAATAGTCCTAATCCCCAAGTCCTTTAAAAACAGAAAAATCTGAAGAAATGTCTTGGTATGTCTGAATGAGGTGAAAAGAAATGTAGAAGCAGGATCTGAAGTGGGGCATCCATGCAAGAATAACCATAAATAGTGAATTGTGAAGTAAGAATTCCTCCAAACATGCAAGACTAATCGCATTTCACAAAATTGTTTCCAGTAATGGCTGCCTGAGGAGGTCACACCAGTTACAGAAAAAATTGCTGAAAATACGTTAATGACATTTAATGCTGACTCGTTTGATCAATAAAGAATTAAACCGTGCATACATTTTCTAAGTTATTCGATTTATTGGGTTCTCTTCTTATATTTCATGTCTCTGGATGCATTCATATTGCTGTACAATGGCTTGTATATTTAAGACCAAAAATGGGAATGAATAGATCACACACACAAAGTCTGATGGGTGCAGGCTGAGTGTTGTTTTATAAAATGTATTCATTTCTTAATATATCTTAATAGCTGTTAAAGCTGAATGATGATGAGACAGAGCTTCAAGGTCTAGATGCACTTAAATGAGTAATCATGAGCCTCTTTGTCTATGTAGGGGTCTGATGGGAATTAAAGGGGTTGTTACATAAAAAAAATATTCTACAGTTTTCAAATCAGCACCTGGATCTGAATATTTTGAAATTGCATAAAATGTAAATGTATTATTGCTACTGAGTTATTCAATGAAATCTATCTGAATAGCGCCACCTGCTGTTTGCTCTTTTTCAAATTTCTCTGTCCTGCTTAGTGAGATGGAAGCACCTGCTCAGTTCCATCCTCCACCCGCCATCAGTTGCGACAGAAAGGACAAACCTCTGAGGAAGGACACATCCCCTAAGCTGACAGTTTGAAATAAATCTAGCAGAATAAATGGAGCAATGAATGGGGAGATCTCTGGATCCATGTGAGGTACAGGGCTGGTCCTAGCTTTGTTAGAAAGAGGTTGTCAAATACTAGATTATCTATGATTTTTATTTTTTACATTATTCATGCGATAACCACTTTAACTGTATACTCAGGTGTGCAATTGAATTGTACATCATATATGAGTAGATGGAAACCGGAGCAGCAGTGAACAGCGGTACTTTCGTGATCTCACAAGTAAGAGTACCTAATCTCATATGCATGTAGAGAAGAATGATTTTGTGATGTTTAAGCCTTTAGGTGGAAACCTTACCACAAAGATACTAATTCAGAAACAAACTGCAAACATTATATGAGAAAATGTCAACCAATAATATCCGTAAACCTTTTACTGCTGGAAATGCCTGCAAAGGTGTATGGATTAAAGGGATAAAGTGAAAACTTATGTGATGCTGAACTCAGTGTCAATAACTGGAATCCACCTGACATTCAGTTGAAAGGTGAATCACAATATTATATTTACCCATTGCTTCCACAAGACGACTGTCATCTCCGCTGCGTCAGGAGAAGATTACAGAAATATATCCGTAAACATCTGCACATGTGGCTCGGTTGCTCTGCTCTTATTTTTATGCCTGAAATCTCTCCGCTTTTATTGGTGTGGGAAGCTAATCATTGGGGATCTTATATCAACAGATAGAGATACATAGAACAATTAAAATTACACGCAATGTAAACGTCGATTCAAATTCGTGGCCCAGGCATAATAAAATATTGTATAAAAAAGTAGTGATGTAATTATGTCACTCCACTATATTATGGAACCTAACTACAGTATATTGACAAATAGTTAGCAGTACAAAACATAAGAACATAAGTCCATGCAGTCTTAGGCCTCTTTTACACTTGCGTTGTCCGGATCCGGCGTGTATTCCATTTGCCGGAGGTGCCCGCCGGATCCGTAACACTGCAAGTGAACTGAAAGCATTTGAAGACGGATCCATCTTCAAAATGCCTTCAGTGTTACTATGGCACCCAGGACGCTATTAAAGTCCTGGCTGCCATAGTAGTAGTGGGGAGCGGGGGAGCAGTATACTTACAGTCCGTGCGGCTCCCGGGGTGCTCCAGAATGACGTCAGAGCGCCCCATGCGCATGGATGACGTGATCCATGCGACACGTCATCCATGCGGGTGGGGCGCCCTGACGTCACTCTGAAGCGCCCCGGGAGCCGCACGGACTGTAAGTATACTGCTCCCCCGCTCCCCACTACACTTTACCATGGCTGCCAGGACTTTAGCGTCCTTGCAGCCATGGTAACCATTCAGAAAAAGCTAAACGTCGGATCCGGTAATGCGCCGAAACGACGTTTAGCTTAAGGCCGAATCCGGATTAATGCCTTTCAATGGGCATTAATTCCGGATCCGGCCTTGCGGCAAGTGTTCAGGATTTTTGGCCGGAGCAAAAAGCACAGCATGCTGCGGTATTTTCTCCGGCCAAAAAACGTTCCGGTCCGGAACTGAAGACATCCTGATGCATCCTGAACGGATTTCTCTCCATTCAGAATGCATTGGGATAATCCTGATCAGGATTCTTCCGGCATAGAGCCCCGACGACGGAACTCTATGCCGGAACAAAACAACGCAAGTTTGAAAGAGCCCTTAAATAGCATCCGTTTAAGCTAAGATACCACCACTGTGCAATAGCTCCTGACCTGGAGCTGAATAATCAAACTGCTGAATAACAAGCTCTATGTTAATGCTACTCGCGAGCTCCCGTCTGTAGCATAGACGTCTGTAGAGGTAGAAAACAACCCTCCTCTGCCTGGAGTCTTCACTGGGGTCCGCCATTTGTTCTGATATTTCCAATTGTGTTGGTTTCAGATGGAAGATGCCTCAAATCTACCATCCATTGATTTCAATCAGAAGCTGTGACGTCATTTATATGGTGCCGATTTTTTCATTGCAACGGGAAAAAAAAGGTCATGGACTATACTGAGTAAATCAGAGCCTGAAATTCCAAATTGGACACCAAAAACCCATGATAACAACCATGTGTATTTTAAAATTCGCATCCAGAATCTACATGGAAGACGCATGGATATTGGAGGCTTATTCACTTTTTCTGCCTTAACTACTGTGGAAATGTCCTTGGAACATACAGTATATTGGTAAGCCGCAATACCATACATGCCCAGCATGTATAGTATGAGATAAAATATGACGAAGCACATCTAGAAAGTTGATAGATAGATTAAGAACTAAGGAAGTCAGAGCCTCAAAACATAAAAACAATGGGGAGAATGTATTAAGACTGGTATTTCATAAGTCAGTCTTAATTCAAAGTGAGCCGGAGAAAGAGGCGCCAAATTTATTTACGGGGCAAGCCTACAAACAGATTTGCCATTGCCACAGTCTATGTGCTAGAAAGTGAAAGTTTCTGGGGTAAATTACAATAAATCTGTCAGGCCTCAGGATGATCTCCACCTTCTACCAAGCCCCAACCATACTTTAAAAAGTACTGACAGTGAACATTTTTGCAAAAAAGAAGCATGTGCCAACATTCGCAACTTTTTTATATCTGAAATCCTGCCCAACATGCTAAATTATTTCACCCAAATAAGTCACAGGTACTGCTTCATGTACAGGCAGTAGTCACTAAGACATCTACAAAGTAAACAAAGTTGGGGTCTGCACTACTCAATCACAATTGCGTTGGTGCTAGCGAAATTACCAGGTAGTCAGTTCATCAAGTAAAAGAAAATCGCTGCACTCCAGTGATATGTTGCCAATAAGGGTATAATTTATTTTACTTTACAAAGACATTAAAAGGTATAAATCACCGAATGTTTCGGTCTGAGTGGACATTCCTCAGGGGTGTGACCTGTGGTATCTGTATGGCTTCAGGGGGATCTGGATCACAAGAACTGTAGCAAATGGCTAAATCTGTCCTTGATGACCACGTAACATAATAACATAGTTTATAAGGCTGAAAAAATACATCTGTCCATCCAGTTCGGCCTGTTATCCTGCAAGTTGATCCAGAGGGGGAAAAAAATTCCTTCCCGACTCCAATCAGGCAATCAGAATAACTCCCTGGATCAACGACCCCTCTCTAGTAGCTATAGCCTGTAATATTATTACACTCCAGAAATACATCCAGGCCCCTCTTGAATTCCTTTATTGTACTCACCATCACCACCTCCTCAGGCAGAGAGTTCCATAGTCTCACTGCTCTTACCATAAAGAATTCTCTTTTATGTTTGTGTACAAACCTTCTTTCCTCCAGACGCAGAGGATGTCCCCTTGTCACAGTCACAGTCCTGGGGATAAATAGATGATGGGAGAGATCTATGTACTGACCCCTGATATATTTATACATAGTTATTAGATCTCCCCTCAGTCGTCTTTTTCCTAAAGTGAATAACCCTAATTTTGATAATCTTTCAGGATACTGTAGTCCTCCCATTCCAGTTATTACGTTAGTTGCCCTCCTCTGAACCCTCTCCAGCTCTGCTATGTCTGCCTTGTTCACAGGAGCCCAGAACTGTACACAGTACTCCATGTGTGGTCTGACTAGTGATTTGTAAAGTGGTAGGACTATGTTCTTATCACAGGCATCTATGCCCCTTTTAATGCAACCCATCATCTTATTGGCCTTGGAAGCAGCTGCCTGACACTGCTGTTCACTACAATTCCTAGGTCCTTTTCCATGTCAGTGTTACCCAGTGTTTTACCATTTAGTATGTACGGGTGACTTGCATTATTCCTTCCCATGTGCATAACCTTACATTTGTCAGTGTTTAACCTCATCTGCCACTTATCTGCCCAAGCCTCCAATCTATCCAGATCCATCTGTAGCAGTATTCTGTCTTCTTCCGTGTCAATTACTTTACACAGATATCTATTGGTTAATACTAAGTCCAGTATGGCCGTCCCTCTAGTCGGGTCCTGAACCAGTTGGGAAAGGTAATTGTTTTTGGTCATTGCCAAGAACCTGTTTCCTTTATGAGATATACAGGTTTCAGTTTCCCAGTCTATATCTGGGTCATCTTCTCCCCCAACACAGCTGTTCCTTCTCCATTGAGGTGCAGCCCATCCCTAACTGTAGCCAACAGAGAAGTCAGCCCAGTTCTCCAGGAACCCAAACCCCTTCTTCCTTCCTACACCAGTTCTTGAGTCACTTGTTAACCTCCCTAATCTCCAGCTGCCTTTCTTGTGTGGCTCGTGGTACAGGTAGTATTTCGGAAAACACTACCTTTGAGGTCCTTACCCTAAGCTTATGACCTAAATCCCTAAAATCATTTTTAAGGACGCTCCACCTACCTCTAACTTTATCATTGGTTCCAATATGGACCATGACTGCTGGATCTTCTCCAGCCCCTCCCAGTAATCTGTCAACCGGATCCGCGATGTGTCAAACTTGAGCGCCAGGAAGACAACACACCGTTTGACGATCCCGGTCTTTGTTAAAGATCGCCCTATCTGTACCCCTAATAATTGAGTCTCCCACTATCAGGACCTGTCTGGCCTGCCCTGCTCTCCTGGTCCCCTTCTTACTGGAGCTGATATTGCCCTGACTGGCAGAGGAAGGGTCCGGCTGCAGCAGAGCTCTGCCTGACCTGACATCCCCCTCATCTGCCAGCCTTGCACTACTTGTTGGGGTGTGTCAGATCCGGGCTAGCCTCCCTGGCACTCTTCCCTCTATCACGCTATCCATCTAGCTACCTCACTTTCCTGAGCCTCCTCGCTACCACCCTCCCCCACATCTACCCCATAGAGTGCTTGCTCAGTGAGCAGCAAACTCTTTTCCACGTGAATGACTATTTCATGAAAAGAGGTGTTCAGGATTTCTTTCATCAGACTAATATACTCTGGATCAAAAATTAAAAAGCTAACAACTTTGCAGGCCCACGAATACGGCACAAAGTCCTGACATCTGTAATATATTTATATTAGCTGTGTACATATATGTGTGACCTAAATTGCTGAAAAAAATAAATAAAATAAATATATATATATATATATATATAGTATGTACGATACATACGGTATATACAGTATGTATATATATATATATAAATGTAATATATACTGTGTATATATATATATATATATATATATATATAAAAAACAAAAAAGTTCAGTGGCAGCACCGTCAGAGGAAAAGCTATGGGTGCAGCTGGCCCAATGTGGATAAAGCCAATCCAAATAGATAAAATTGCAAAAAAGGGCAGCACTCCAGAAAGTAAAAGAAGAAAAAACTTTAATTACCCATATGTGGGACAGGCGACGTTTCGGCTCAATGTGTGAGCCTTTCTCAAGCGGTCAGAAAGGCTGACACATTGAGCCGAAACGTCGCCTGTCCCACATATGGGTAATTAAAGTTTTTTCTTCTTTTACTTTCTGGAGTGCTGCCCTTTTTTGCAATTTTATATATATATATATATATATATATATATATTGCAGCTAAATTGGAAAAGTAAATAAAACGAAAACTAAGGACCAGGTGAGTGAGAAGTCAGTTATTATTTCTCCTTCAAGCAGAAAACCAGAATGGGCCCCAGATGGTCCTTTATCAAGTCAATAATCTAATGTTTACTCCTGTATTACATTGTCATGAAGACAGTATAATAATTCCCTTGGAGAGCGCCTCGTATTAAAAAAATAGATTGTCCTGAATGTCGAGAAGAAAACAGAATGACAAATAATCTATCTCTGTTACTTTGGATTCTTTTCATGGAAACAAATGCTACATTACAGCTCAAACACATTCACGAGACAGAGCAGCAGAGTTACGGTTTATACAGTTGTGTTGCTGCCACCTGCTGTTTTTTCTGCCCAAAGAATAAGAAATTAAAAGGGAAAAAAACTTTATAAAAGCCAAGAATCACATTGCTACAATGAATATGTTTGGCAAAAGATGGAATCAATCAACTCTGTGGGGTTCCAGGTTTTAAAAAGCATTTCTGAAAAAAAATGTTTAACACAGTTGGCTTTTAATACATTTCAAATCCATTTCCAGTTGGCTTTGAAGTTATATATTAAGCTTTGAGACACTGAGAAGCAGTGGCGACTCTAGGAACAATATATAGGGGGGGCACAAAGATACCACAGTCAAAAATAGGGGGGGGCAAAAACAAAATAAGTATATATAAATAAGATTACAAAATACGGAGAATTGCGGTATGCAGGGATACATTTATACTAAAACTATTTACTTACAAAAGAAGCTATTCAGTCTGCTGTGCCGTCCTCTGCTTGCTTCCGCGGATTCTTTCCCCTTTCTGTCTCTCGTCAGTGCTCAGGCGTACTGTTATGGTGGATCTGTGGAAGACACACTGTTATGGGGGCAGCTGTCAAAGACAAAAAGGAGAAGGCGAGGATTGATAGTAAGCAGCTGTTGGTGGGCGATTCCATCATAAGAGGTGTGAAGTTTGAGGAGAATGGTGTTGTGAGATGTCTCCCTGGTGCTACCGCTAGCAGGGATAGACGACGGATCGTTAATATTGTTAGGCAAGCAAAGCAGGAAAGGGAAGTGGATGTTATTCTCCATCTTGGGACAAACGATCTGGCTTGCAATGAGGTTTCAAAGGTGAAAGAAGCTTTTCACACACTTGGAAAGGATATACAGGAGGTTGCATCAACTGTTTCATTCTCTGCAGTTTTGCCTGTGCATAACCTTCAGCATGACAGGAAGATGCGCATTAAGGAATTCAATGTATGGCTTGGTGAATGGTGTCTGAACCAAGGGTTTGGCTTTGTGTCTCATGTTAGCTCTTGTTGGAATGGAAAAGAACTGTACAAGAAAGATGGTTTGCACCTTTCTCTCAAAGGAACGAATGTCCTCGGTGAACAGTTCCAGGTATTTGCTAAGAAGCATTTAAACTAGGAAAGGGGGGCAAAAGAGTGATAATCCAGCAGTCCAACTGCCCCCCGAAACAATGCCAGAAAAGGGCAGTAGCACAAAGGTTAAGAAATGACAAGCTCAGAGTCTTGTCTACAAATGCTCGCAGTCTAGGAAATAAAATCAATGAACTTGAGGCTATAATGGCATCTGAGAATATAGATGTAGTGGCTGTTACTGAGACGTGGTTCAAGGGGAGTAATGACTGGGATATATCAATACCAGGGTTCTCTCTATACAGGAAAGACAGAGAAGGCAAGAAGGGGGGAGGGGTGGCCCTGTATGTGAAAGATAACCTAAAATCTAATTTGATACAAGTTAGTGAGAACAATTTAGAGTCAGTTTGGGTTACCGTGCAGCTTGATAATCATAAGGCAACTCGTGTAGGTGTGATATATAGACCACCTAGCCAAGTCAAAGAATTAGATGATCTACTAGTTGAGGAAATAGCTAAAATGACATTGAAGGGGGAAGTTATCATTATGGGAGACTTCAATCTTCCAGATGTAAACTGGAAAACCAAAATAGCTAGTTCTGCCAGGAGTACAGATATTCTAAATTCCCTACTGGGATTATCTCTACAGCAAGTAGTGGAGGAGCCAACCCGGAAGGAGGCCATTTTAGATTTAGTATTCACAAATGGGAATTTGGTATCTGATATTACTGTAGGGGAAAGCTTGGGATCTAGTGATCACCAGTCAGTGTGGTTTACTATAAGTACAGTGACTGAGTCACACCACACAAAAACAAAAGTTTTAGATTTTAGAAAAACAGACTTTTCTAAAATTAGATTAGTGGTATACAAGTCCCTATCAGACTGGAACAGTTTCATTGGAGTCCAGGAGAAATGGGACTACTTAAAAGTGGCACTATTGAAGGCAACAGAAAATTGCATTAGGCTTGTCAGTAAAAGCAAAAAAAGGAAGAGACCACTGTGGTACTCAGCAGAAGTGGCCAAAATCATTAAAAACAAAAAGATAGCATTTAGGAATTATAAAAAAAAACAAAACGAGGATGACAGACAAATTTATAAGATTAGGCAGAGAGAGGCCAAACAAGTTATAAGAGCTTCCAAAGCACAGGCAGAAGAGAAATTAGCTCAGTCAGGAAAAAAAGGCCAGAAGGCATTCTTCAGATACATAAATGAAAAAAGGAAACTAAAACAAGGAATTACCAAATTAAAAACAAAAGAAGGAATGTATATAGAAGAAGATAAAGAACTAGCTGACTGCCTCAATGAATATTTCTGTTCAGTTTTTACAAAGGAAAATGAAGGAGAAGGACCTCAGTTAGGAAAGAAGTCTAATGAATCTTTTGATGCATGTGTCTTTACAGAGGAAGAGGTTCTAAGTCAGCTGTCTAAAATTAATACAAATAAGTCACAGGGGCCTGATGGGATACACCCAAAGCTATTAAAAGAGCTCAGCGTTGAACTAGCAAAACCATTAACAGATTTATTTAACCAATCGCTGGCAACAGGAGTCGTCCCAGAAGATTGGAAATTAGCAAATGTTGTGCCCATTCATAAGAAAGGTAGTAGGGAGGAATCGGGCAACTATAGGCCAGTAAGCCTGACATCAATAGTGGGGAAATTAATGGAAACCATACTTAAGGAGAGGATTGTGGAACATCTAAAATCCCATGGATTGAAAGATGAAAAACAGCATGGGTTTACTTCAGGGAGATCATGTCAAACTAATCTTATTGATTTTTTCGATTGGGTGACTAAAATAATAGATGGAGGAGGTGCAGTAGACATCGCTTATCTAGACTTTAGTAAGGCTTTTGATACTGTCCCACATAGAAAGCTTATCAATAAAGTGCAGTCTTTGGGCTTGGACTCCCATATTGTTGAATGGATTAGGCAGTGGCTGAGGGACAGGCAACAGAGGGTTGTAGTCAATGGAGTATATTCAGACCAAGGTCTTGTTACCAGTGGGGTACCTCAGGGATCTGTTCTGGGACCCATATTGTTTAATATCTTTATCAGCGAAATTGCAGAAGGCCTCGATGGTAAGGTGTGTCTTTTTGCTGATGACACAAAGATTTGTAACAGGGTTGATGTTCCTGGAGGGATACACCAAATGGAAAAGGACTTAGGAAAACTAGAGGAATGGTCAAAAATATGGCAACTAAAATTTAATGTTGATAAGTGCAAGATAATGCACCTGGGCCGTAAAAACCCAAGAGCAGAATATAAAATCAGTGATACAGTCCTAACCTCAGTATCTGAGGAAAGGGATTTAGGGGTCATTATTTCAGAAGACTTAAAGGCAGGCAGACAATGTCATAGAGCAGCAGGAAATGCTAGCAGAATGCTTGGGTGTATAGGGAGAGGCATTACTAGTAGAAAGAGGGAGGTGCTCATGCCGCTCTACAGAGCACTAGTGAGACCTCATTTGGAGTATTGTGCTCAGTACTGGAGACCATATCTCCAGAAGGATATTGATACTTTGGAGAGAGTTCAGAGAAGAGCTACTAAACTGGTACATGGATTGCAGGATAAAACTTACCAGGAAAGATTAAAGGAACTTAACATGTATAGCTTGGAAGAAAGACGAGACAGAGGGGATATGATAGAAACTTTTAAATACATAAAGGGAATCAACAAAGTAAAAGAGGAGAGAATATTTAAAAGAAGAAAAACTGCTACAAGAGGACATAGTTTTAAATTAGAGGGGCAAAGGTTTAAAAGTAATATCAGGAAGTATTACTTTACTGAGAGAGTAGTGGATGCATGGAATAGCCTTCCTGCAGAAGTGGTAGCTGCAAATACAGTGGAGGAGTTTAAGCATGCATGGGATAGGCATAAGGCCATCCTTCATATAAGATAGGGCCAGGGGCTATCCATAGTATTTAGTATATTGGGCAGACTGGATGGGCCAAATGGTTCTTATCTGCCGACACATTCTATGTTTCTATGTTTCTATGTTTCTGTGGATGACACTTATTATGCCTCTCATTAGCCCTCATTATGCCTCTCATCACTCCCATATCAGCCCCCATGCCTCTCATTAGCCCCCATATCAGCCCTTATGCCTCATTAGCCCCCATTATAAGCCCTTATGCCTCATTAGCCCCGATTATTCCTCTTATTAGCCCCTATTATGCCTCTTATCACCCCCATATCAGCCCCCATGCCTCTCATTAGCCCCCATATCATCCCTTATGCCTCATTAGCCCCCATTATAAGCCATTATGCCTCATTAGCCCACATTATGCCTCTTATTAGCCCCCATATGCCTAATTAGCTCCCATATGCATCATTAGCCCCCATTATAAGCCATTATGCCTCATTAGCCCACATTATGCCTCTTATTAGCCCCATATGCCTAATTAGCCCCCATTATGCCTCTTATTAGCGCCCATATGCCTCTTTTTAGCGCCCATATGCCTCTTATTAGCCCCCATATGCCTCATTAGCCCCATTAGCCCCCATATGCCTCTAATAGTCTAATTAGCCCCCATTGTGTCTCTAATTAGCCCCCATGATGCCTCTCATTAGCCTCCATTATGCATCATTAGCCCCCATATGCCTCATTAGCCCCCATTATGCATCATTAGCCCCCATATGCCTCTAATAGTCTAATTAGCCCCCATTGTGTCTCTAATTAGCCCCCATGATGCCTCTCATTAGCCTCAATTATGCATCATTAGCCCCCATATGCCTCATTAGCCCCCATTATGCATCATTAGCCCCCATATGCCTCATTAGCCCCCATATGCCTCATTAGCCCCCATATGCCTCATTAGCCCCCATATGCCTCATTAGCCCCCATATGCCTCTAATTATCCCCCATATGCCTCTAATTAGCCCCCATATGCCTCCAATTAGCCCCCATTATGCCTCTCATGATTAGCCCCTATTATGCCCACAGCAGCCACATTTTTTATAAAATAAAAAAACACTTACCTCTCCTGCTCCTTGACGCCGCCTGCAATTTTCTCTCTCCTCAGTCGACTGTGCTCTAAACTGGCGCGCACAGCGTGAGGTCACAGAGTGCCCTCACACTGTGCGCAGCCCTGCACAGCCGACAGCCGAGGACCAGGAAGTGGTAAGTATAGAGCATTTACCGCTTCCTGGTCCTTCGGCACTAATGAGCGCTTCCATAATGGAAGCGCTCATTAGTATTCACCGGCCTGCTTTGGGGGGAATCAGCTGGGGGGCACCTGGGGGGACAAAGAATAACATAGGGGGGGCAATTGCCCCCCCTCGCCCCTCTGTAGCGAAGCCACTACTGAGAAGAAAAAGGGGCGCTTCCTGGTATTAAAACGTCATGCATAGCCATAGAATTATTAATCCCAAAACTATAACAAGCTGACTATAACGGGCCATGATTTAGAGGTTACTGTGCTTTGGAATTGTAATGTATTTATGGCATATTGGCAAAAAAAATTTACTAGGCAAACAAATGTACAATTTTCAGCACTACATATGATGAGCAAGTGTCACACATTCTACTACAAGAAGGTTACATTGGAAGGAATGAATATTAACCTGTTTAAATTTTTAACCCTTTAAGGACCCTGAGATTTTCCTTTTTTGCGTTTTCGTTTTTCACTCCCCGCCTTCCCATAGTCCTAGCTTTTTTATTTTTCCATTCACATAGTCTTATGAGGGCTTATTTTTTGCGGGACAAGTTGTACTTTCTAATGGCATCATTTACGGTTGCATACCATATAGTAGGAAGCAGAAAAAACACGATTCTGATAAAGAATTTTTTATTTTTTTTACACTGTACACTATGAGGTAAAATTGACCTGTTATCTTTATTCTCCAGTTCAGTACGGTTACAACGATACCACACTTGTATAATTTTTCTTGCATTTTAATACTGAAAAAAAAATTAAAACCTTTGAGGAAAAAAAATATTTTATAACCGTATTCTGACCCCTATAACTTTTTTGTAGTTATGTGTACAGGGCTGTGTGACGGCTCATTTTTTTGCGGGACGATCTGTTCTTTTCAGTGATACCAATTTGAAGTGTGTGCGACTTTTTGATCAATTTTAATAAAAAAAATTATTGGGTAGTTGAAGTGACAAAAAATGGCAAAGTGGCAGTTTTTTTTTTAATATGTCTTATACCATTAATATTGTTATATTTTAATTGTATGGGAAGCGATATTTTTTTATTGGTTAAGTATTTTTATTTTAACAAAAGGAGGGTGATTTGAACCTTTAGGTTTTTACTTTTTTTTTAAGTCACCTTGGGTGACAATAACTGGCAATAATTAGATTGCTCATTGTGTTCATTGATGGCTATATAGCCATCATTGAACACTTCATTTGCACTATACCAATACAATGCTGACACCTAGTGGCCTGTATTGGTATATTCCTGAAATAGGCACCGAAGCCTTCTTGAGGCTTCAGGCTATTTCAAGGATGTAACAGGTTCCCCGATCTCAGTCGGGGAATGCTGTTACCGGAGCAGAAGCGCACGACTTCCGCTTCCAGACTAGGAAAAGATCCTGAAAAAGTACTTTATAAAGTTATGCAAATTAGCTGTCGCAAGTGTCCAGAGGCAGAGTTACGGCCCAGGCCCCTCAGCTATGTGCCCAGATAACAGCTCCCTTTTCAGTCCTCTGGCCTGCCCTGCCCTCCTCTACTTCCTCTTCCTCCTCCTCTGACTTGGATTCGGAGATCTTGTGCGAGTGCCGGCCACCGCCGACCCCACACATGCACACTGCTCTGCCCACTATGGGCAGAGACACTGATCTTAACAGTGCACATGCGCAGACCCAGTGGTAACAGGTGCTCACATGAGATCTCCAAGCCAGAGGAGGGGAAGGAAGTAGGAGAGGAGGGCGGGCCAGAGGACTGCAAGGGGAACAGTTATCTGGGCACATAGCTGAGTGGCCTGGGCAATTGAGGCCATAACTCTGCCCCTGGGCACTTTTTGCATAACTTTATAAAGTACTTTTTTCAGCATCCCTATGTGGGACAGACACAACAGAGGTACTATTTTAATGGGGGGCAAAAGTTCTATAACACAATCTGAGCGGTCTAAAGCTCTCAGAGTAGGTGACAGATTCCCTTGAAGTCCCTGGGAGATAACCTTTGAAGAGACACATGGCATATGCCAAGGGCCGGCATTAGAAGGGGGAAAAGTGGACAACTGCCCTGGGCCCATTCCCACAATGGCTTCCCTCTATTTAGGTCTTTGAATTTCTCTTATAGCCCCTCTTAGCAGCTGATTATACAGGGCAGAACTTCCCTGAACTTAAGACACAGCATATCAAGTAGGTATGTCTCCTAGTTTCCTGACGACCAGAGGTGTGAGTTAGCTTGATTGTATAAATATGCATGGTTTCAGATAGTGTGTGCATGTGGTATGTGCCTGGAGTGTATGCAGAGTGTGTGTGTGCATGTGTTATGTCTCTGGAGTGTATGTGCAGCAAGCCCCCAAAAGCCGATGCAGAGGATGGAAGTAATGGCCCTGATGAAGTGCTGTGTCACAGTGTCCTACCTCAGGCCGTCGCTCCCTGGGGTTCAGTGCAGTAAAAAGGTGATGTAAAGGAACCAGGCAGAGATTATAGAGCAAAGAACATCTTTATTTTCTAAGTGCAAAAACAAAGAGCAGCACATTCATTAGCAGTTCGTACAAAGTGCAATTCCCAGATAATGGGGTATGGTGGTTGGCAATGTGGTAGAAGATGATACTCAGAAGTTTGCTAGATGACAATGTCTCTCTTGATTCCCTTTCCTACATCTGTACTCTGGCACCTCTGACTGTAAGTGTCCACTGTATGATGCAGGCTTCTTGCAATGCCTGTTCTGAACCATGGTGATAGTGTCTTAACGTGTTTCCCACCACCATGCAGTGGAGTCTTGATAGCTTTATTGCTTGATCACTCTGTGGATACAAATACACCATTGCTTACAAATCTTCTGTAGCATAGGACCCTGCAGTCTCTCTGGGGCAATGCTCTCCTACTAGATAAATTGCCTGGAGGAGCGGGAGATGGATCGCATACTCCCTCACTCCTCTATTTTCTTTTCTACAACTCTCAACTACTCTAATTAGCTCTGCCTCTCCCTTTGCAGGAAGCAGGACCAGCCTACTCCTACCAAGAGGGGAAGAATGGGATGGTAAGTCCTGTTCCCCATTGCCAGATGCTTTGATCCGCTCAAAGGGGAGATGTAGCAGTGGCAGGGATATGGAGCGACTTGGGTGCTGGGGAAAAGGTAAAATACGTATCACTGCCTGTATGTACGGTTAAAATAAGTCTTTATTAGAAACTTGAATAAAAAATAAAAAGGCAGAAAAGGATAAGTGCCAGATTGGGACTGTAAGAAGATTACCACAGTTCCAATGGCACTGTAAATGGCCAGGGCAGTTGGTATGCTGATATATAGTTGCAATACCTATGTGCAAAATAGCACTCTTTGATCTCTGCCCTAGACCACTTCCCACAGAACAAAAATAGTGGTAATCTGAACTGAAAACTCACTGGACCTTATGTTTGTCCTAACGTGAGTACCACTAATAATATTAGTGTCATACGCGATTTGTCTATCCTGGATAAACTCACCAGGTATCGCAACAAAATAGCCGTATGACCACTGGGACTCTACATCAGGTGGGGGCTTAAATGTGTATTGGCCCACTATTAGCCTGACTAAAGATGTGCCAAGAGAGTCAGGGAAAACAGAGACAGTTACAAAAGCCTAGAACCTCATTCAGACTTAGCGCTATTGCGCTAATACACTGTAAATCCCTGCGCTCTTTGTTGCACCCGCAGCATTCCATGTCAGATATAAATGCCCTGCATGCGCTCTACGGGTTTCTGTGCCCCTATCGGCGGGACACTTCTTCAGGAGCACCAGGCACAAAAAGTGTATATTCTGACAGTCATTATACTGGAGTCGGCGGTGAACGCTGCACGTGTGAGTCGCAGCATTATCGGCGCTATGATGGCAGTGAGCGCGCCGCCGACTCCAGCTCATTTAGTAAAAAAGCGCTTGTGATAGGGAGGGTGGGCGCTGTTCAAAGCAGCCAATCAAAGGAGGGGGGCATGTCAGAGAATTACTCGCACGGCCCAGCTCCCGATCGCGCTGCTGAGTTACATCTGATGGAACCAGGCTCCTTGTAAGATTATATGGGGAATCATTAGGCGACTTGTAAAGCCTCATCAGGTTGACTGGAACTACACTGCTCAAAAAAATAAAGGGAACACAAAAATAACACATCCTAGATCTGAATTAATTAAATATTCTTCTGAAATACTTTGTTCTTTACATAGTTCAATGTGCTGACAACAAAATCACACAAAAATTAAAAAATGGAAATCAAATTTTTCAACCCATGGAGGTCTGGATTTGGAGTCACACTCAAAATTAAAGTGGAAAAACACACTACAGGCTGATCTAACTTTGATGTAATGTCCTTAAAACAAGTCAAAATGAGGCTCAGTAGTGTGTGTGGCCTCCACGTGCCTGTATGACCTCCCTAAAACGCTTGTGCATGCTCCTGATGAGGTGGCGGACGGTCTCCTGAGGGATCTCCTCCCAGACCTGGACTAAAGCATCTGCCAACTCCTGGACAGTCTGTGGTGCAACGTGACGTTGGTGGATAGAGTGAGACATGATGTCCCAGATGTGCTCAATTGGATTCAGGTCTGGGGAACGGGCGGGCCAGTCCATAGCATCAATGCCTTCACCTTGCAGGAACTGCTGACACACTCCAGCCACATAAGGTCT
The DNA here is from genome assembly GCF_905171765.1 of Bufo bufo. Taxonomy (NCBI): domain Eukaryota; kingdom Metazoa; phylum Chordata; class Amphibia; order Anura; family Bufonidae; genus Bufo; species Bufo bufo. Next base: position 478,879,517 of record NC_053391.1, read on the forward strand.
AGCATTGTCTTGCATTAGGAGGAACCCAGGGCCAACCGCACCAGCATATGGTCTCACAAGGGGTCTGAGGATCTCATCTCGGTACCTAATGGCAGTCAGGCTACCTCTGGCGAGCACATGGAGGGCTGTGCGGCCCTCCAAAGAAATGCCACCCCACACCATTACTGACCCAATGCCAAACCGGTCATGCTGGAGGATGTTGCAGGCAGTAGAATGTTCTCCACGGTGTCTCCAGACTCTGTCACGTCTGTCACATGTGCTCAGTGTGAACCTGCTTTCATCTGTGAAGAGCACAGGGCGCCAGTGGAGAATTTGACAATCTTGGTGTTCTCTGGCAAATGCCAAACGTCCTGCACGGTGTTGGGCTGTAAGCACAACCCCCACCTGTGGACGTCGGGCCCTCATATCACCCTCATGGAGTCTGTTTCTGACCGTTTGAGCAGACACATGCACATTTGTGGCCAGCTGCAGGTCATTTTGCAGGACTCTGGCAGTGCTCCTCCTGTTCCTCCTTGCACAAAGGCGGAGCTAGCGGTCCTGCTGCTGGGTTGTTGCCCTCCTACGGCCTCCTCCATGTCTCCTGATGTACTGGCCTGTCTCCTGGTAGCGCCTCCATGCTCTGGACACTACGCTGACAGACACAGCAAACCTTCTTGCCACAGCTCGCATTGATGTGCCATCCTGGATAAGCTGCACTACCTGAGCCACTTGTGTGGGTTGTAGACTCCATCTCATGCTACCACTAGAGTGAAAGCACCGCCAGCATTCAAAAGTGACCAAAACATCAGCCAGGAAGCATAGGAACTGAGAAATGGTCTGTGGTCACCACCTGCAGAACCACACCTTTATTGGGGGTGTATTGCTAATTGCCTATAATTTCCACCTGTCGTCTATCCCATTTGCACAACAGCATGTGAAATTGATTGTCATTCAGTGTTGCTTCCTAAGTGGACAGTTTGATTTCACAGAAGTGTGATTGACTTGAAGTTACATTGTGTTGTTTAAGTGTTCCCTTTATTTTTTTGAGCAGTGTATTATGAGTGGCTGATGAACTAAGAGAGGCATCCTACAGAAATCTAAAGTATTAATGCTAGAGCATAACACTAAAAGGCAGAGCTACATTGAGAGTTAATACCATTGAAACTGAGTTTTCAATAAAGCAGACAAAACTGCTACGTTCATTGAAGCCTCTTGGAGTCTCCGTATTCATCCGAAAAATCCATTGGAGCTCCTTTCTCAAAAGTCTGTTGTCCAGATTCCCCCCCCTCGTGGCATCTGCCTGATATGTTCAATACCTTGAAATCTCATCATGTATTAACCTGTATGTACCTCGTTCATATGTCTGGAAATCGGGGTATCCTTATTATTGCGTACATCATTGAGATGCTCCCCTATTCTGCGTCTAAATTCGCGGATCGTTTTTCCAATGTATTGCAACCCGCAGATACATGTCATAAGATATATCACCGCTGTTGTCCTGCAGTTAATGAATGATTTTATCTGGTCTGCTGAGTTGTCGAGCTGCGGAAAGTTCTCCCCAGCTGTATTGATCCGCATGCGACGCATCCACTGCATCTGAAAGTACCTGTTGGTTTTGGGGACAGCCATGTCCGTTGTTGCGGAGGAGAAAGGAAACTGTGAACTATACGATCCCTGATGTTTTTACACCTCCAGTATGTAATCGAGTGTGATTCGCCAACCAATTGCACCAAATCGGGATCTGCGTGTAATATGGCCCGCATCGAAGGTGCCAATTTTTCTAGTTAAATGCTCCTCCGTATTCCTTTCCCTAGGGACCAATAGGGAATTACAGTCAGAGCATCGTGCATAATGGTATGCATTTCTAAGGATAGAATCAGGATAGCCTCGGGCCCTAAATCTCATTCTGAGACCATCGGCCGCATATTTGAAATCAATTGGTTCAGAACAGTTCCTCCTGGCCCTAAGGTATTGTCCCTTAAGTATACCCCTATGCAAAGGGTATGGGTGGCAACTTTCCAATTGTAATAAGCTGTTGGTCGCAATGGATTTCTGGTACATCTTAGTAGTGAGATGTCCATCATTTTGTTTGGTTATGAGTAGTTCAAAGAACGTAATTTGACAGGGATCCACTGTGTAGGTAAAAGTGAGTCCTACATTGTTGTCATTCAATTGTCTGACGAAGGTGTCAAACTGCGATGACCCCCCCTTCCAAAGGATCAAAATGTCGTCAATGTAACCTAGCCATAATTGGACACATGATGACCGTTTATCCAGATTTTCACCAAAGAGACATTCTTTATCCCACCAGCACAGGTATAAGTTTGCAAAAGTCGGGGCACATGGGCTCCCCATGGCAACTCCCCTGAGCTGAAGGAAAATATTACCATTAAAGATGAACACATTGTGTCGCAGGATGAACTCCAGAAGTGTCAGAACCAAGTGATTATGACTGTTACAATGAACTTGTCTTTCTTGAAGGAAGTACTGTATAGCTTGAATCCCCAAATCATGGGGTATAGAACTATACAGAGATTCACATCAAGACTTGCTAGTAGTACATCATCCTCTAGGACAATACCATTCACCCTCTGAAGGATGTCCATCATGTCGAGTAAATAGGAAGGCAGCGCCTTCACAAATGGACGTGAGATCGTGTCCACATATACACTGATGTTCTGTGTGCCTTACAAGCTGAAGGGCTGAACTGGCTGAGACCATTGTGGGTCTGCTATTGTTGCAGTGGATGCATGGTATGCAATTATGTCACCCAGGGTCGTGGATTCACGAGTAATGTCACTCAGAAACAGTATTACATCAGACAATTTATCAACTGTCGAACAAAAGGTGTCATATATAAAGCCACGTGTATATGCGGCCTTGATTTTGTGGGTAAGACTACCTGCAAACTCAGAAGGCGTGTGGGTAAACACGTGGGAGACATGCAACATTATAGAGATACTCCCTTGGCAAAGCATGGTGCGAGTCACCACGGGATAGAAGAGTTCTACAGCGCGAGGCATGGTGGATTTTTGAACTGAGAACTGTACAACCTGGGGGGCTCAATGAGCAGCTATCATATGGCTGCTTCATTTAGCCTGAGTTCGATCTGGCTTCTCTGACTCCTCTTTCTCAGTCCGATGGCGAGTCTACTGTTACTGAGCCTTAATTGATTGCTCCTCCTATTGTACTACCCCTATGGCCGGCTGGCGTGGGGGCTATGGAGTGGGGTTATAGATCTGAGCTGCTTTGGCCTGATAGTTGCTTTTCGTTAGCTGTGGGAATTTACTCCTGAATTATTGGGATCTCAGAGGTTTGTTTACTCCTTCTGTTGGTTAGCTTTGGTTTGGAGATATACAGGAGTTGCTGATTTTCTTTATGACATCCAAAATGCCCTACAGCGCGCTATCTGCATTCACAATAAACAGTAGTTAATCTATTACTATTTAGTATATGCTTTACGATAAATAGTGGAGAGGAGAGGCACTGTCATCCCGCAGTTATTGTCCCCTCCTCCTTTGCTCCAATACCTGCTTCCGTTGGTGGGATACAAGAGGGGAGGGACACACTCCCTCCCTGACGTCACTCCCCTTGGGTCACATGGCATGCGCATCATCGAGCCTCACACATGATCGGGAGGCGCGGCGGTCATGTGATCCACTGGGGGAGGTGGCGGTTTGTTTCTGCGCGTCACCGGGCTACACACATGACCCGGTCACGTGGCAGACAGCTGACCGCTGAGGGAGGCGTGCCGGCGTTCTTTAAAAGGTGCCACTTTACATGTGGCAATGTTGCTGCCACAAGCCAGAACACAGCCGCATCCGTGTGGACCGATACATGGGGGCTAAGATAAGTACTGAGACTTATGTAATTGAATGCATCATTCTATTGGGGTTCACTTTCCCCATTGCATCTGATTGTTGTATTGTGACCCAGTGGAAAGAGGTGGTTTTGAGTTTGGGTGTGCGGTCACCAGCACAACCCAACAAAGAGACTACCACCTCAGAAACTGGGATCATTACCAACAGGTCCCCTGATGAGTTGGACTAATGTCCAACGAAACACATTGGAACAATTACTAGGACCAAAAGAATGACATATTGGTATTGTAACAGGGCCCTCCACCACAGTGTGACAAAGCTGGGCAGTCTCCATTGCTGCGCAGGAACAGGGAGGGCTTAATAGGTGTCCATGGGCAACTGTGGGATATTTCTGTGGATAGTGCAACTGTCACTCCAAGGTACATCCATTGTAGGGAGAGACTAGTTGTCAGAGACCCAGTATTAGTCTCCCCATATTCCTAGCTCTTGGTTACCGTTGGTGCAGCGAATGGTGTTTATCATATACATTTAGGGATTTAATCGTTAATTATTAAAAGTTACGTTTTAAGGTATCTATTAAGTATTGTATATTTTGTGGAACTTTACGGTACCGTTTTCATTTAGGCAGTGATCAATGTGCAATTTGGTTGTGTTACAAGCTGATTTTCCGGTAGGACCTTATAGCATTCCTTGTCCTTGAGCAGGTACTTTGTGATGTAATGGGGCTTGTCCAAGACTACTATGTTCCCCACCTTATCTGAGGGCTTTATAACAATGGTATCGTCCCTTTCCAAGGACAAAAGCCCATCCAGCCCATTTTTATTCAAGTTTCTAATAAATATTCATTTTAACCGTACATACAGGCAGTGATACGTTTGAATCCAGTACGGTCTAATGACCTATAGTTTTTTCAGTGAACTCTGAAAAGGTAAAATACCCCTATTAAAATATAACTTTTACTAATACCATTAAAAAGCCCACATTATTTTCACAATTTTTAATAATTATGTATCATATATATATATTTGGCACCAGAATATTGATGCGAGTCACACTTAAATAGCAGGGGTGTATATGTATATATATATATATATATATATATATATATATTACATAATAGTAAACCTCTAAGAATTGAAAGCAGTGATTTCTTTTGGGGGGAAAAAATTAAGATTTTTTTCCATTGAAAATACGCTTTTCAATGAAAAAATAAATAAATAAATCTACCCCATATGTTTGATATTGCCGCATCCGTAACGACCCGGACTACATAAATATCATGTAAATTATCCCCTGCAGTGAGTGAACGCCATAAAAAAAAAGACAGAATTGCTCATTTATTCTTAGTTGCCACTAAATTTTTTTAATAACAAGCGATAAAAAAGCGCTATTTACTCCAAGATTATAACAATGAAAAATGCACGTCGCCCCGCAAAAATTAAGCCCTCACACAACTCCATAGAAACAAAAATAAAAAAGTTATGGTCTTGGGAAGCGGCAATGCAAAAACATTTTTTTCTTTAAAAAAAAGAGGTTTTATTGCAAAAAAGTAGTAAAACAAAAGAAAATATATATGTATTTGGTATCACTGTAATCATAGCGACCCGGAGAATAAAGATATTATTTTATTTATACCGAAAAATTAACGCCATAAAATTTATAACAAAAACGCAGTGGCAGTATTGCTGTTTTTCCAATCTCCCTCCCAGAAAGAGTTAATAAAAGTTAATCAGAATGTTATGTGTACCCCAAAATGGCACCATTAAAAACTTCAACTTGTCCTGCAAAAAACAAGTCCTCATAAAGCTATATAGACTAAAAATAGAAAAGTTATAGCTCTTGGAACATGAAGATTAAAAAAGGAAGAAAAAAGCTTGGTGAGTAAGGCCCTAAACAGGCTGGTCACTAAGGGGTTAAAGAATTCCACTGGAAAAATCCTCCATGGAATCCACAGTAAAAATGTCTAACCTGATGTGCATTGTCATTTGTGTAATTTATCAAGTAAAACATTATGCAAATTGAATTCGTTTTGACAAAATATTAGCTTGAAGTTTACCCATCTAAATGGCACACCTCTGGTAACCAGCCAAAGGTTTCATCAATAATTAAGCTTGAAGTTTCTTGTAAAATTTGACACTAAATATATCTCAAGAACCTTACCCCTTAACTCTGGTATTTCCTGTTCTTCCTGATGTACCATGGAATGCTAACCTCATAATTCATTTTTGTCACTTTTTATTAGATTTTAAATGTATATATATACAGCAAAACCTTGCTCACAATTTAGATATTATGCAGCAGCAGTTGAGTAGTTTCCTGTTTAATAGGTGAAGACCGAAGACAAATGGATCTCAATCTCCTAAAATCAGGCGATAACAATTTTTCAGTTTGTCCGGCAACTGCCACCATTTGCAATGGCACAAGCTGTCTATTGCCCCCCGACAACTTTAATAAGATCCTTAACACTGTCTTGACTACAACGATCACAATATTGTTGGCTCTTGTCATGTTCTCCCTGGGCTGCAGTGTGAATTTCAAGAAGTTTTGGGGCCACATTAGGTGGCCTTGGGGTATAATAGTAGGTTTTCTTTGTCAGTTTGGAATCATGCCAGTTGCTGGTTTTGTGCTAGCACTTGTATTTAATGTCCATCCACTTCAAGCTATTGTTGTTCTTATTATGGGATGTTGTCCAGGAGGCACTGGTTCCAACATTTTGACCTACTGGGTGGATGGGGACATGGATTTAAGGTAAGATTGCAAATTATATATTCATCTTATATATGTAATGACTTCTGTTTTCTGTATCATTTTTGCTTACTTTTCTTTTTAATTACAAATGTAGTATTGAAAACTAAGATCAGACATGTAGGATTTTAACCTCCATTATCTGACTGTTTTCCCCCAGATAAGTCATATGAGTAGTAAGTAGTATGTCTGACAGTTGCTTCTTTCCATCCTTCTACTGAAAAAACTACTAGTGTGGGGAATCAAGGCTTCTACAGTTATATAGGTTGAAAAAGGACACAAGTCAATCAAGTTCAACCTTTCTCAGATCAATTATATGACGTTCATTGTTAGATTGATTATAACCATTAGTGCAGTTTGCTATTAAGTAAGCATCTAGCCCTTTTTTAAATGCTGACAAAGTATCTTCCATTACTACCTCTTGGGGTAAGGCATTTCATAGCTTGACTACTCTTACTGTAAAGAACCCTTTCCTGTATTGAGTGTAAGGCCTGTTTCACACTTGCTTTGTGAATTCCGATTTTGAGATCCGACAGAAGATCTCAAAACCGGAATTAAACTGATCCGTTTTGATTTTGCACATCAGGATGCATCCGTTGCAGTTGTGTGAAACCAAAACGGAACAAAAACGGACTGGTCACTAAATACATTGAAAGTGAATAGGTGTCGGATCAGTTTTTTTTAGGCTCCCATCCGACAACATTGACTTAGTTTTCTTTTTGGTGCCGGATCCGTTTTTATGACCAGACACAAAACGGGATGCTGCCAGAACAAAGACATCCTGATGCATCCTGAACGGATTTCTTTCCATTAAGAATGCATGAGGACTAAACTGAAAAAAAATTTCCGGTATTGAGATCTTCTGCCGGATCTCAATACCGGAAAACAACAACGCAAGTGTGAAACCGGCCTAAATCATCTTATCTCCACAAGTAAAGAATATCCCCTGGTCCTCGGTAGATTTTGGAATGAATGAATCATGTCCCATTTCTTTGTTTTGACCACACATGTATTTGTACATGTAAATGAGATCACCTCTTTTTCCAAGCTAAACAAGCCCAATTTTTTAAGCCCCTCATTATAAGAGAGACATCCTAAACCAATTAATAACCTGGTGGACCTTCCCTAAACCCTCTCTAGCTCTCCTATATCTTTTGTTAGTATATGGAGCCCAAAACGTAATGCCATATTCAAGATGTGGTTTAACAAGGGATTTATAAAAGGGTGATATTACATTGTGATCACAAGGTTTTCTCTCTCTTTTTCTACACCCTAAAATCATATTTTAGCTGCTGTCTGACATTGAGTACTGCTTAGTTTACTTGTTACCAGAATACCCAAATCCTTCTCTTGTTCTGTTGTTCCCAGTTTTATTCCATTTAAAAGCAAGGTTTATTTTTACTAAATACAATCATATCAAATAGTGAAAAAACGTAAATATACTGTATTTTTTGCCCCATAAGACGTATACTAATGCGAATACTAATGAGCCACTTCCATTATGGAAGCGCTCATTAAAACCGGAGGACCGGAAAGCGGTGAAGGCTTTGTACTCACAACTTCCTGGTCCTCGGCTGTCGGCTGTGCAGTGGCTGCGCACAGCGTGAGGCGCTCTGTGACGTCACGCTGTGCGCAGCCTTAACGGCACAGCCGACAGCAGGAGGATGCAGATCGCGCTGGAGTAGAGGAATGGCGGCGTCCAGGAGCAGGAGAGGTAAGTGTTTTTATTTATTTTATATTTATGAGGCTGATGGACACTTCTGGGGGCTGGTGAGAGGCACTGGGGGCTGATGGAGAGGCTGCTGGGGGCTGATGAGAAGCTACTGGGGGCTGATGAGAAGCTACTGGGGGCTGATGAGAGGCTACTGGGGGCTGCTATAAGGCTACTGGGGGCTGCTATAAGGCTACTGAGGGCTTCTATAAGGCTACTGGGGCTGCTATAAGGCTACTGGGGGCTGCTATGAGGCTAATGGGGGCTGCTATAATGCTACTGGGGGCTGCTATAATGCTACTGGGGGCTGCTAAGAGGTTACTGGAGGCTGGTATGAGGCTACTGGGGCTGCTATGAGGCTACTGGGGGCTGATATGAGGCTACTGGGGGCTGAAGAGAGGCATGGGGCTCTTATCTGAGGTCTGATTGGGGGTCATTCATATTGGGGTCTGAGCTTAGGTCTAATTGACGGTCTGATCTGAGGTCTTATTGAGATCTTATTAACATTGGGGATCCTATTGGGGCTGTTAGCTGAGGTCTGAATAACATTGGGGGTCTGACCTGAGGTATAATGTAAAATATTTTTTTCTTATTGTCCCCCTCTAAAACCTAGGTGCGTTTTATGGGCAGGTGCGTCTTATAGGGTGAAAATATAATAAAATAATAAAAATTTTATAGGTTTTTTTTGTTTGCATTTTTTATTGCAATAATCTTTTTGTGAAAATGTAAACCCCAAATTGAGATCACTGTGGCCAGTGGTGCAGAGTAGACTAATTTTTTTTACACATTGATTCCTATATACCTACACTCTTTGGATGTACTGTGTGCATTAAGGTCTGTAGAAATTTCTTCATGGATATGTGTATTTAAAAGGGTGGTCAGTTTTGGACATCTAGATTTAAGTAGTATCCTTTTTAAATGGGGATTTCCTGATGGGGCCCTTGTAATAAACTTTGCTGCTGTGGAGAAGCTGGGCAGCTGATAATTTCTCTTGAAAAAATGCATATATTCATAGCAGTCAATGGACACACAATTAATGCAAGGATACCAGCAATCCCCCAGAGTGATCCATCCTGCAGCTATTCTTCACTACATCTAAAGGCCTATTCACACATCTGTAGTAAAAATCATTCCCGTTGCAGCTGAGATACAAGGATAAATTTTAGTATGGCAATGAGGTCTATATGTCCATGGCGATTGCTTCAGGCAATTGTCTCCAGTGGATTCCAAGTCTGTGCTAATTGAGAGATGACCCAAGATATGACCTGCTCTGAATTTCTTGGCATGGACAAGAAACGTTGGAATAACACCTCTTACTTCTATGGGTCCCTCTGTTGTGCACAGGGAAAGCTTGCAGACAAAATGTGAATAGATCCTTATAGAGGTGGATTCCTGACTATGCAAAAAGAATAACCCTGTTAAAACCCCTTATGGAACTTCAGCGTGTCCCCATGATCTCAGCTCATGAATCACAGAAGGTATACTGTATACAGTATATTCCTTACTTCTAATATTAAAGTGTGCTCAGGAATAGGGAATACACATGAATTAACTGCCAGAATAGTAGGCACAGCAGCTGCCATGGGGCCCAGCAATTAAAGGTGGGAACATCTCCATTATTTAAGTTTTACACAATAATATCATTTTTGAAACAAAAAAAAAATCATGTTTCAGTGTCTCCATAGTCTGAGAGTCATATATTTTTTTTTTTTGGGCGATTATCTTAGGTAGAGTATCATTTTTGTGGGATGAGATGATGATTTGATTGGAACTATTTTGGGGGCCATATGACTTTTTGATCGCTTGCTATTACACTTTTTGTGATGTAAGGTGAGAAAAAATGGCTTTTTTACACCGTTTTATTTTATCATTTTTACTGTGTTCATCTGAGGGATTAGGTCATGTGGTATTTTCATAGAGCAGATTGTTACGGAGGTGATGATACCTAATATGTCAACTTTTTTTTTTTTTTTACATTTAAGGCTACTTTCACACCTGCGTTTAGGTGCGGATCCGTCTGGTATCTACACAGACGGATCCGCACCTATAATGCAAACGCTTGTATCCGTTCAGAATGGATCCGTTTGCATTACCATGAACAAAAAAAAATGCAAACGGATCCGTTTTGACTTACATTGAAAGTCAATGGGAGGCGGATCCGTTTTTTAAATTGCACCATATTGTGTCAGTAAAAACGGATCCATCCCCATTGAATTACATTGTAAGTCAGGACGGATCCGTTTGGCTGAGTTTCGTCAGACGAACATCAAAACGCTGCAAGCAGCGTTTTGGTGTCCGCCTCCAGAGCGGAATGGAGGCTAAACGGAGGCAAACTGATGCATTCTGAACGGATCCTTATCCATTCAGAATGCATTGGGGCTGAACTGATCCGTTTTGGGCCGCTTGTGAGAGCCTTGAAACAGATCTCACAGGCGGACCCAGAAACGCCAGTGTGAAAGTAGCCTACAGCTCTACAGCTCAATTCCTCATGATTTGGGCTGTAGAGTGGTCCTCACGTTCCTTCAGCAAAGAGGCGAGCACTGCAGGAACCACAATACTTTTGTAATGGAACTTTTGGGTTTCATTCTCAAGCACAATGTGTTTTTGCTTGATGGGTGGATCTTCCACCAGCTTAGGGGGGTCGCAATGGACAGTCCCTGTTCCCCGACTTTTGCGAACCTCTACCTGGGCTGGTGGGAGAGGGAGGTGGTATTCTCTGAGGACATGGAGCAATTCACATCTGTCATCCCCCTCTGGATCAGATACATCGATGATGTGCTGGTCCTGTGGGGGGGGGGGGGTGATAGGGTCTTGTTCCAGGAGTTTGTTGCAGCCCTGAATATCAATGCACTAGGGCTATTTTTTACGTCATTTCAACTTCATTTCCTTCTTGGATCTCACCATTTCACTTGATGCTGGTGGTCGCATCAGTACTAATGTATTTAGGAAGCCCACAGCTACTAACAACTTGCTGAAATGGGAGAGTGGGCACCCGTTGGCCCTCAAAAGAGGGATCCCAAAGGGACAATACTTAAGGGTGAGGAGGAATTGTTCTCAACTTAGTGACTTCAGGGTGGCTGCGAGAGACCTTCAACAGAGGTTCCGGCGTTGCGGTTATCCCCAGCGATGCCTGAGACAGGCGTATCAACATTCATTAAGCACCAACAGGGACCTTCTGTTATACCCTAAAAAGAGGGATATCGGTGATATCATTGTCAGAATTATTGGCACGTATGACAGTGCCCATGAGGCTGTACGCCAAGTCCTCTCTGAACACTGGGATATACTTAAATCTGATCCCGATATTGGCAAAGTGATCCCACCCAGACCCTCTGTCACCTATCGGCGTAGCAACAACTTACGAGATATGTTGACACACAGTCTATATGTAAGCCCTAAACCACAGTCTTGGTTGCGTAATCCACTCACAGGGACATTTCCCTGTGGATCCTGCAAATTCTGTGGGTTTATAGACAAGACCAAGAGTTTTGCCAGCAGCACTTTAGACAAGACCTTTTTTATTAGGTCATTTTACAACTGCAAGTCGATTGGTGTTATCTACCTGATGCCATGCGTGTGTGGCATCAAATATGTTGGCAAAACCATTATGGAGCTCAGGCGACGCATTGGGGAGCATGTTTTGGACATTACGAACCTAAAGGACACCCCTATTGCACGCCATGTATCGGATTTTCACAGTGGAAGAACGTCATCGGTTAAATTTCTGGTGATTGATTCTGTGAAGATGTCATCAAGGGGCGGTAACTGTGACCGCATCCTGCTACAAATACCATCAAACCGTCTGGCCTCAATGATGCCATCTCGTTTGTGCCCTTTATATGAATTTACACTGGCTTTGTTGAGTCCTATGTTATTCATGTATTAAACATCAGGGGTACTATTGGATATACTTGGGCTCCCTAGTATACAGCTGTGTGTCAGCACTCTTTCTTAGGTTCCTCGATTTTGGTCTTATTCCACTGTCTACAGATGGTAATGTTTAGGTTTTGATGTTGCGATGGCATGCTCATACAGTGCCGCCATGAATTTCTCTGTCTTTAATGCGGCGCATTGCGCTTTCCCCGGGACTGATGTAGCTCCTCCCGCTGTTCAGCCATTGGTTGTTCCTGTACCGAGCCTCCTGGCCGGATTGGCTGTCACGCGGGGGGGCATGTCTAGCGGGGCGGGGTTTCACCCTTTAAATTGCGGCGTTCTGTGAGCTGCTTTGCGGCCATTACAGCGCTGATTTGTTTGCACACCAGCACGCTGCCCCTCAACCTAGAGGTGGTCAGCTTAGGTAGGAGCGTAGATCATAGTGACAATACCGTACCTCACACTAGAGGAACTCGGTGTCAGGCAGGTCACCCTACCGCTGCCTTGTGTTCATAGCCTCGGTCAAACATCTATATCAGAGGTTTTGGGCTTCATTATTTGTGGTGCATGTTGCTCCTGATGAAATGCATGTTCAATGCATGGAAACGCGTAGAGCATTTACCACTGAGGACAGTGTCAGGGTAATCGGTGCTCCAAGTACAACAAACGGAGGCAAGGGTTTTGCCCTGCCACAGTCCTGCACCTGTACTATGTCTGCGCGCTGACATTCACTGTTAGGAGTGATACCTGGTGTCTACTTGGTACCAGATATCCACCTATATAGTACCTCACCCAGGTCACACACCTAGGACCCTGTGGTGTTTTGGCCCCCCTAAGTGTTGGTGGGTTTTAGTTTGTGGGATCCACCCTTCATTTATCCCGATATGGCCCCACTGCCATCTATGTGGTTATTATGAGGGTGGTCCCATAAATCAGTGACGATTTAAGTTGCTGCTTTGTGCAGTTTGGGTAGATACCCCTATATTTTATTGAGACAATTTAATAAAGTATTTGTTATTTTGTTTTAGCGTCCTATCCCCACATATATTTATTTGAAAGTAGCCTAACACAAATAAATCATGTTTTAGTGTCTCCATAGTCTGAGAGCCATATTTATTTTTATTTTTTGGGCAATTGTCTTAGGTAGGGGCTAATTTTTTTGCAGGATGAGGTGACGGTTAGATTGGTAATATTTTTAGGGGCATATGCCTTTTTGATCGCTTGGTGTTGCACTTTTAGTGATGTAAGGTGACCCAAAAAAAATTTTTTAGCACAGATTTTTTTTATTTTTTTTTATGGTATTCACTGGAGGTCATGTGATATTTTTATAGAGTCGGTCGATACGGACGCGGTGATACCTAATATGTCTACTTTTCTTTTTTTCCCAATTTTTTTTAAAAAACATTACTTTATTTTGGGAAAGGGATGCTTTATTTTTATTTTTTTACTTTAAACTTTACATTTTTTTGTCAAACTTTATTTCAACTTACTTCTGTATTGTAATGTATTGGCTATAAGTGTATTACACAATGTAATACACTTAAAGCTTTCTGCCTGTGAGATCCAGGGGGCTGGATCTCACAGGCTGTCATGGAAGGCAGCCACGATGCCTATGGCAGGCATCGGGCTGCCTTCCCGGCCATCGGTTCCCCGTCACAGTAGCGTGGGGACCCGATGGCCACCCCACCACCCGGCAGGATCCCGCACGTGCTGCGGTCAGTGCTGTACGCGGCAGTGCGAGGGTTAATGCGCCAGCATCTGTATTTTTACCGATGCCGGCGCATACAGCAGTGGTCTGGCTATCAGTGACTGCCAGACCTCTGCCGTTGATCGGGCGGGTGCAGGAGCTGCAGGGCCACCATCAGGGGGGTAAAGCCGATACCCCAGTAAGGGGCCCGGACCCAGGGGGGGCCCGGCCGGTCCCGAGCCTTTTTTTTTTTCTGTGTGTCAATTAACTTTAAATCAGCGCTCATATCTTTACTATCTTACACTGACTCAGCTCCGGTAACAGGCAGTGCGGGCGGCGCTCACTCACTGACGTCACGCGCCTGCCTTGAGCTGTGTTAGGGGCCCCAAAATTTCTGATGGCAGCCCTGAGGAGCTGTACATGTACGGCGCTGGTCCTTAAGGGGTTAAATACCTGAAAACAAAGTGATTTATTTGCTAAAAGAACTGTGAAGGAATATTTTGCACTGAATGTGATCCAGGTTAGGAGTAAATGATTTACATAGTTAATCTTACAACTGAGAACCATTAACAGACTGTTTCTTGCATTTGCCAATTTTCCTTTTGCGTTTTTACAGTTTTTGACTGATTCAGTTCCTTGGCCAGAGAACAAATCCAGCTTTCTGAGACTTAAAGGGGTTGTCTCACTTTAGCAAATGCCATATCAGGTAGAGAAAGTTAATACAAGTCACTTACTAATGTAGTGTGATTATCCACCATTACATTATATACTGCTTATTTTCAGGCGTTACGACCGACCTGCAATCTAGCAACAGTGGCCGTACTTGGACACTCTAGGAAAGGGCGCTGGCCTATGCGCACTCCCGCAGTCCCGGTGCCTTTTTCTATAGTGTTCAAGCACGGCCATCGCTGCTGGATTGCAGGGTGGTCATAACCAGGGAAACGAGTAGTGTATAATGCAATTGAAAAATGAATCAAGTCAGCAACGGAGACAATATGGACAACCACAATACATTAGGAAGCACCTGTATTAACTTTGTCTACATGATAAATGCAATTTGCTGAAGGGAGACAACTCCTTTAAATACTGATGACTTATCCTCTGTATCAATCATCAGTATCTGAATGGTGGGAGTCAGATACTCCGCTGCCTTCTCTCAGCTTTTCCTAGGCCAAGTGATGACACGTTCATCTGTCACATGTCCTAGGTGTAGCTCAGCCCTATTGAAGTGAATGTTGCTGAGATGCGATACCAAGCACAGCCGCTATACAATGTACGGTGCAGCGCTTGGTGAGCAACGGTGCCTTCTCAAAAAGCTGATCGGCGGGGTCCAGGATGTTGGACCCCCACTGATCAGATACTGATGACCTTCATCAGTATTTAAATCCCAGAAAACCCTTTTAAGCATTTTAGAGACAAGTCCTTATCAACACAAATATCCCTTTAGCTGATATGAGATAAGACTTGAGATAAATCCATTTCACCTTATCTACTGCATACATTTATATATGGTCATATCTCAGCAGACTCTTCAGACCAGATGTGGAGATAAGCGAGCAGGAAGCTTTTCTTTTTTTTTATCTGTTGTCAATCTTGTTTTGCACCTACATATGCCACCAGAAAGTTGTGAAGTTTTCTTAGGTCCCTATTAGACTGTACTATTTTCAGGCCAACTATCAGGAACAAGCGTTCATAGGAATTCTCGTTCTCGATAACTAATGAACAAGCAAACACTCGTTTGTTGGCCGATTGCCATTTTTTATCCGGATGAAAGATGCCAGATTATCGGCAGCACATTTCCATATGTAATCAGTGATGTGCTGCCGATAACCATAAGAAATGAATGAGGGAGGCATGACTGCGTTACCAATCATTCCTCCCACATTCAGTGTAATGAGGCCAGTGGAAACAAGTGAAGATGGATGTATTATCGGGCAGTTTACTACAGGCCGAACTCTAATATGGCCATTTCCAAAACCTTTTCCCCCTTTCTACCACAGTGATACAGGGTTATAGTTGAAGCAGAAAAGTTGCCAATGAACAGTATACAATAAAAATCCATATACCATTTTGAAAAGGTATTCAAACACAAGAAAAATCAATATATTTTACCTCGATATATGTGAATCATTATGTCTGCTCTAACATAACCTGATCAATAAGTGGATAATGTCACGAAAGAATGATGTCTCATTGCAACGTATAAAATGTCAAAATTCACCTGGGGCCCGAGGTTCACACAGAATTCTGTCAATGGATCATAGTTACAGGAGAACATGGCTGTATATGCATGTCCATGCAGACATTCAGTGGTCCCATGACGAAACCGCCTATAATAAGCAGACACAGTGCCCCTATGGCAGACCCAACTACTTCCCCAATAGCAGTGCCAGACAAATGCCTCCTCAAAGTCAGTGTCATAGGAATGAATGGAGAAACCTACTTCCTGTCCCTACATAAGACGCGGTGGCAGTAGGTGGTCACATGACACAGCTGATAACAAAGTGAATAACTCAGTCACAGGTAAAAAGATTACTTTTACTACAATTTACATCATTTACCTTTTACTACAATTTACATCATTTACCTTTTGTGGGGGTGCTACTTTAATAGGGCTTGTATGAGTTGACAGAGTTTGATGCACAGTGCAAGTCACCTGCCACCTTAACAGTGTGACGCTGCACTACCTTAGGTCAGCAGCCTGGACTGGCACCTGAGCGGCATGTTACTGACAGGCAACTTCCTGCCCCTGCTGACTGTTCACCAAAACACCAATGCTGTAATGACGGCAGTCAGAAGACCACTGTCATGGTTAGAGGACATGATCTCTGTGACACAGTCTCCAGTCTGTCCAGGACTGCCCAGGCGGTGGCTTTAACCCCCTTGTATATAGTTAGGCTGCTCGGTTAATTTTTTAACTGTATGTAACTCAGTAAACTAAGTTAACTTCCTCTGGTCATACAGTAGGTTTTAGGGGACAACTATAGTAATGTGAATCAAATGGGCTTTCTTTTCACAAAATGCTCTAATTTCCAAAGTTATAACATTTTACTTGGTGTTTCAGTCATGCCAATTTTACCTAATATACATTTTCTTCTTTGCAGCTTGAGCATGACCACCTGTTCCACTTTATTTGCCCTTGGTATGATGCCTTTGTGTCTGTATATATACACCAAAAAATGGGTTGATTCCAATGCCATTGTTATACCATACGATAGTATAGGTAAGTAAGAACACAAATACCTCCTTCTTGGCCATGTTGCCGAGATCTTCTTTTGATAATATAATGGATAACTAAACCTATTAGGCTCAGTGAATACTTCCTTGAGAGGCCAATTATGGGGCCGTTAAAGGGGTTGTGCCACGTTTTTAAAGTGCTTTTGAATCAATTTTAGCATATGTTACCGCTGCAGCATTATGCATAAAGCAATCTTTAGTTTCTTTAGGCTACTTTCACACTAGCGTTTTGGCTTTCCGTTTCTGAGATCCGTTCAGGGCTCTCACAAGCGGTCCAAAACGGATCAGCTTTTCCCTAATGCATTCTGAATGGAAAAGGATCCGCTCAGAATGCATCATTTTGCCACCGTTCAGTCATCATTCCGCTCTGGAGGGGGACACCAAAACGCTGCCTACAGCGTTTTTCTGTCCGTCATGTGGTGAAGAGCAAGACGGATCCGTCCTGACACACAATGTAAGTCAATGGGGAAGGATCCGTTTTCTCTGACACAATAGAAAACGGATCCATCCCCTATTGACTTTCAATGGTGTTCATGACGAATCCGTCATGGCTATAGAAGACATAATACAACAGGATCCGTTCATGACAGATGCATGCGGTTGTATTATTGTAACGGAAGCTTTTTTGCAGATCCATGATGGATCAGCAAAAAAAGCTAATATGAAAGTAGCCTTACATAAAACTGTTTTCCTTGAGATTTTCCCTTAGTTACAGCTGTTTTGAACCCTTCAATATAAGGATCTTCTCAAGATGGCTCTTGTGCCAGTTCTCTGAGGCCTAAACTTCCTTCCCTCACTTCCCATACACACTTGCTGTAGCCAACAGCTTCCTGCCAGCCAATCAGATCGGATTACTGAGAGACACGCCTCCTCACTCTGAAGCCTAATGCAGGCATGCAATGGCCCTCTGTATTCTGTTTATACTAAAGGGAAGACAGACAAGCCATAGCAACAGTATTTTAAGGGACCAGTGGAAAGGGACAGGGGACATTAATGAAAGCTGTTATTATAAGGTAATTAGATTGGCAATAATTGACACACTAATTCAGATATACATGCTTAGCTCTAATATACTAGCAAATAAAAAAATATGACAGATACACTTTAAGTTATCCCCTCTGCACAGCATACAGGATAACTAGCTGATTGCTGGGGATCGGACCCTCATCGATCATGCGAACGCAATGCTGCTCCATTAATTCTCTATGGGAGCTCCATAGGTAATCATGTACATTTAACCTCCCATAGAGAATAAATGGAGCAGCAGTGCGCATACACGACTTGCTGCTCCATCCTAACGAGATCTCATTCTCCTGATTGGTAGGGGTCCCAGTGGTCGGACCCTGCAGCGATCAGCTAGTTATCCTCTATCCTGTGGGTAGGGGATAACCTAAAAAATTGGCAAAACCCCCGCAAGAAAGAACCTTCAAAAACTGATCCTTTTTGGATGATCACCAATTTCCATGATCACTTTGGAAAAAAGGGTACCATGGAGCCACTAAGGTGATCCCTCTCTCTTCCACTCTGTTTTACAAACAGCATGCAATTCTTAATGCTGCCCGCTCGGATGTTTGAACCAAGTGTTAAAGGGGTTGTCCAGGATTGGGAAGATTGGTGTGTGTGGACAACAGTGCCCTAAATTTTACACTCATGCCTCTCCTATCTTTACCAGACAATTCTTATGCCACTTTTGCCATTGAGAAAATCCCAGCTGGAAGTGCAGTTTTTCTTACAGTCAGTGACGTACCGGGTCCCTTTCTGCCGAGCGAAGCCTCTTCTTCCGCCCAGCAGTGAGCCCGGTTACGTCACCGGCACTGATGGGCGGGCTTTAGCGCTGCCCTAGCCTGTAAAATGGCTATGGCAGAGCAAAAGCTCGCCCATCATAGCCGGTGACGTCACGGAACACACTGCTGGGCGGAATCCTCCGCCCAGCAGTGTGTTATGGTAAACAAAAGAGCCCTTGCCCTGCGCGATCCTGCTCAGGGCAAGGGAGACCATCGGAGCATAAAATGCTATGATGCTAACATCAGGGGGGCTGCCTGGATGAAATTATGGGTATGTCCGGGTTCAGCTCTGAACCCAGACAACCCCTTTAAGCAACTTTTAATCTTTTTCCTTCTCACTGCAAGTAAAATACAGTATGTCTGTATTTGTGGTTATTGTGGTCGTGTCGGGTTTTGCTTTATTTTTAAAGAAAGAATTCTAGGAAACCGGGGTGCTTAAACCCAACATCATGGAACAACACATTGATCTTTACTAGTACCTAAATCTGGCCTTAGTTTTATAATTGTGTAAGTCCCTTAGTCCAGTTTCTGATGTTTGTTTTAGACATAAATAGGTTTGGTCTTAAATAGAGTCACTACCACTATAGAAGGCTATATAACAGGTAGTTGCTCTTTAATTTTTAACTGCTAGTATGTATAAAGCATACCATAAAGGCTTGTTCATACAGTGCAGATTTGGTGCAGCTTCAGTGCAGTATAGCCTAAGCATAAAGTGGGTGAGTGAGCCAAGCATCGTCTAAATGTATATTAAAAACAAAAAAGAGAGACTCACGTCTTCAGATCAGATCAGGGTCCAGCATGAGCTCCCCTCTCTGCCACTTTCAAACCCTGCCTGACCACAAGTGTGACGTGCCGTCTACATGCATGTCCTCATAATAAAAGCAGGCAAACCATGCTTCTTTTTAATCAAGAATCGGGCTTCTCAAGGTACTGTAGCATTCCTTGGAATTTTCCATTTATTTTTCACTAGTATACATGCTGAGGTTTTCCATTATCAATCACCCTTTTCACGCAATGTTTTGGGAGGACACCCCCCTTTATCATGCATGAAGACGTGGGTTCACACAGGTGTTGTCTACCTGGCAATTAACGTAGACAATATTTATTAAATCATTACACAATACAAAATTACAAAAACTTCTATAAAAACACACATAAAATACAGCGATCATAGGAATACATCATATGTCTACATGCATGTCGCTGCTGTCAGCAAATCAATAGCCACCAAAGTTTTTAAAAAAGTGATAGAGCTGAGTGAGGGCTCATTTTTTTTATGGGATGAGCAGTATTTTATTTTATTTTTTAATTGATACAATTAGTATTGAGCGCAGCATCCGATGCGGAGACTGCTGAACTACAGCTGCAATTTATCGCTAATCCATTCAGTTAGCTGTAGAGTTACTGTGCCATCAGTATTACAGGCAGCTCTAATTTATCGCTGTGTACATACGTGTGCAGTGCACCAAGATTCATACTGTAGCTAATCCGTTCTGTTAGCTGTAGAATAACTGTGGCGTCAGCATTACAGGCGGATCTAATTTATCGCCGTGCACATAAGTGTGCAGTGCACCATTATTCATAGTTAATCCATTCTGTTAGCTGTAGAGTTAGGCCTATTTCACATGGGCGTGTGTGCCCCGTGGTCATGCTGCGGCCTGCAAAATGCGGGCCGCAATGCACGAGCACAGTCCGTGGGGCAGCAGCAGCGTATCACGGACCCATTCACTTGAATGGGTCCGCAATCCGGGCGTTCCGCAAAAAGATAGGACATGTTCTATCTTTTTGCAGAACTGTAAATGCAGTGCTTCCGTAGAGTTCCGTTCCGTGCTTCCGTTCCGCACCATTCCGCATCTCTGGATTTGCGGACCCATTGAAGTGAATGGGTGCGCATCCGTGATGCGGAATAGAACGGCACCCGTGTATTGCGGATCCGCAAAACGGCAATGGGGCGCACACGCCCGTGTGAAAGAGGCCTTATCGTGTGTCAGTATTACAGGTCACTGTTACTTTTAGGCAGATTGGCCGGTTATACCTGATTTATAGCGATTCGTGACAAAATAATTCGTAACGAATCTAATTCCTTGTCAATTTTCAGTGAAGCTGCCGAATCGAATTTTTCTAAATTTCGCTCATCTCTAGATACAATATTTGGATACATGCAATCTTTTGATCATTTAAAAAAATATATATTTTAATGCGTTTATTCTCCTAGATTTTACAATTTTCTTTAGTCCACTAAGGGGATTTGAACACTTGTACCATACACTGTGATACAACGTATTGGGATATTTACTGGTAATCTGTGACATCCTGCCAGAGGCAGGGTATAATAGGTGTCATAACATAGGAGGCCCGCAGCTGCCATGACAACTGCTTGGCATTTACACAGAAGCAATTTCCTTCCTCTGAGCAGCCACTCAGATCAGAATAGATCGAGAGAAACAGCAATTCCTATCACACTACCTAACACCCTGCACTGGAATCAGCTACACTATATCACTATCTAACCTACACTGACTATCTCCCACTAACTATCTGTATTATATATATGAGCTAACTAACTATATATCTAATGTAATTGGATAAGGAATAGGATCCAGATGAAAGCACAGAGCACAGCAATGTCACTGCTCTCTCTCTCAGAACTGCAACAAAACAGCGGAAAATGCTGCGGGGGAGTTTCCTATATAGTAAGGGGTAGGCAACTCTCCTATTGGTTGCTCATCCCTTTGCTAAGCTCTGACAAAGATATTGCAGCCTTCTCATTGGCCCACAAGCAAGAAGGGAGGTTACTGATGAAAAAAAAATCTAGAATATTATTGATTACGAATATATAGCATTATATTCTACATCTTCGCGAATTCTCGAATGGCCGACATTCGCGATAAAAATTTGCGATTAGAATATTCGCGATCAACACTAATATGGATCAGATGTGGACAAAAACAATGGTGACGTGCATGAGCCTTTATTGTTTAAAAGTCTCCTGTGGTTGCCTGATTAGAAGGTATCCTGCTGCTGAGACCCCCAGCGATTAGCTATAACCTGTTCAGGAACCTGCTCAATTTCTCTGCAGCAGAACCCCAGGGGAAACGATGCATTACAATGTAGAACCCATTGGTCCCTAGCAAAAGGCACTCTTGGTATCCAATCCCAGTTCTTGGTAACGCACAATGGTCCTGAATGGGAGAACCTCCAATAAGGTCACTTTCACAAAGTCAGTGTTTGGTCAGTGATTTTTCTCAGTGATTGTGAGCCAAAATCGGGAGTGGAAGCTACACCGAGATAAGGTATAATGGAAAGATTTGTACCTGTTCTGTGTTTTGGCTCACAATCGCTGATGGAAATGACTGGCCAGACCCTAATATGGTATTCAAAAGTGAATTTTGTAAACCAGACATTCGCTTCCATTTCTCCATGCAGTCCATATAAGGAGTCTATCTGAAATGTTCAGCGGTTACAGAATGATCAGAGGGAGCAGTAAAATATTTACTAGTTCATTCCTTACCGTTTTATCTTCTCTTTGACACTTTAAACTCATTTGCCTGGAATCCATTATTTTGAAATCTTTCCTTGAAAAGTGCAGAGTAATCACCTGGCGCACTTACATTATTCAGGTAGTGATTTTCGAGGGCACTGTGATATTGACTTTGGGAAATAGTGGAAGCAAATCAAGCCAAGGTGATAAATAGAATAGATAAAGATATTATTACTACTGATTAACGCCTGCTTGAGGTTATTGGACAAGGTAAATTAAGTGAGTTGAGAGGTGTGGATATCTTCTCAGCATACTGAGCAGTAGGATTTGGAGAAGCGCACGCTGGTTTCTCAGAGGTTTACACATTAATAGAAATGCGCTACCAAACACCCCAGTGTAATATGCACGATGTGCAGTATATATTTTCACAAGTTAGTCAAGCCCCTACATGCAGTAAGGCCCCTTTCACACGAGCGAGTTTTCCGCGCGTGAGCAATGTGTGACGTGAGCGCATAGCACCCGCATTGAATCCTGACCCATTCATTTCAATGGGTCTGTGTACATGGCATCAGTTCTGCGTTGCGTGAAAAACGCAACATGTTCTATATTCTGCGTTTTTCACGCAGCCCTGACCCCATAGAAGTGAATGGGGCTCCAGTGAAAAATGCATTGCATCTGGAAGCAAGTGCGGATGCAATGCGTTTTTCACTGATGGTTGCTAAGAGATGTTGTTTGTAAACCTTCAGTTTTTTATGACGTGCGTGAAAAACGCATGAAAACGCATTGCACCCACGCAGAAAAAACTGAACAACGGAACGCAATCGCAGACAAAACTGACTGAACTTGTTTGCAAATCGGTGCGAGTTTCACTGAACGCACCCAGAGCCAATCCGTCACGCTCGTGTGAAAGAGGCCTAACTCTTCTACTGATGATGACGTCACTGAACTAACGTACATTGGACCGCAGTATGCCTTATTGCCTGGTAGTTCACAGGGAGTTTTTATAGATTTTTATGATTTACGGGTTTATACATTTACAGTGGTATGCACCTTGTGACTCCTGTTATGAAGCTACAAATCCATATTTAAAAAAGGCATGCAAGACTTAGGCCCCTTGGAGATGAGCATGTGTCACGCTGCGAGTCCGCAGCGCAGCTCCCGGCCTGACCTCCCAGCACGGACGGGGTCACATAGCATTATATTGATTTATGATGCTATGTAACTAGAGTTGAGCGGACACCTGGATGTTCGGGTTCGGCAGGTTCAGCCGAACTTGAAAAAAAAGTTCGGGTTCGGGACCCAAACTTGACCCCGAACCCGAACCCCATTGAAGTCAATGGGGACCCGAACTTTTGGCCACTAAAATGGCTCTAAAATAGCCCTGGAGGGCTGCAAAAGGCAGCAAAAGGCAGCAAAATGTGCTTAAGAGCATGGCAAATGCTCTGCAAACAAATGTGGATAGGGAAATGAATAAAAAAAACATAAAAGACCTTAAAAAAAAAATTAGGAATGATGTAGGAGGAAGAGGTTGAGGGGGCGGTGAATGGATGGATGTGGCCATGTAGGCTCACGTGGCGGTCTAGGTGGAAGCGGCGGCGAAGGAGGAATAGGTAGCCAACACAGATGTGTGTTATTTTGCATTTTTACATAGGGGTATCCCCCAAAATATTGGGACATCTAAAAAAAAATAAAAAAAGGAATAAGTGCACTTTAGTACAAGGATGGATGGTTGAGGCTGTTAGAACTGTCTATTCTGCACAAGGTACAGAAAAGTCTTGTGGGATCCAGGCCTGGTTCATTTTAATGAACGTGAGCTTGTCCACGTTGGCTGTGGACAGGCGGCTGCGTCTGTCTGTAATGACGCCTCCTGCCGTGCTAAATACACGTTCAGAGAGTACACTGGTTGCAGGGCAGGCCAGCACCTCCAAGGCATACAGGGCAAGCTCTGGCCATGTGGACAATTTGGAGACCCAGAAGTTGAATGGGGCAGAACCATCAGCCAGTACGTGTAGTCGTGTGCACAGGTACTGTTCCACCATGTTATTCAAATGCTGCCTCCTGCTAACACGCTCCATATCAGCAGTTGGGGCCCGTTGTTGCGGCGAGGTGACAAAGCTTTTCCACATGTCGGCCATGCTAACCCTGCCTTCTGAGGTGCTGGCGCTGACACAGCTGCGTTGGCGACCTCTTCCTCCCCCCCTGCCTTCGCCCTGTGCTTCCACTTGTCCCCCGGCATCAGTCGGGAATGCTCTCAGGAGCGCGTCTACCAGCGTGCACCTGTAGTCGCGCATCTTCCAATCACACTCCAGTGAGGGAATTAAGGACGGCACATTGTCTTTGTAACGGGGATCCAACAGGGTGGCCACCCAGTAGTCAGCACACGTTAAAATGTGGGCAACTCTGCTGTCGTTGCGCAGGCCCTGCAGCATGTAGTCGCTCATGTGTGCCAGGCTGCCCAGAGGTAAGGACAAGCTGTCCTCTGTAGGAGGCGTATCGTCTGCGTCCTCGGTATCCCCCCAGCCACGCACCAGTATCCCCCCAGCCACGCACCAGTGATGGGCCCGAGCTGCGTTGGATGCCACCCCGCTATGAACATGCTTCATCCCCATCCTCCTCCTCCTCCAGTAGTGGGCCCTGGCTGGCCAAATTTGTACCTGGCCTCTGCTGTTGCAAAAATCCTCTTTCTGAGCCACTTCTAAAAGACTGGCCTGAAAGTGTTAGAGATGACCCCTCTTCCTCCTCCTCATCTTGGGCCACATCCTCTTCAATCATCGCCCTAAGTGTTTTCTCAATGAGACATAGAAGTGGTATTGTAACGCTGATAACGGCGTCATCTCCACTGGCCATGTTGGTGGAGTACTCGAAACAGCGCAACAGGGCACACAGGTCTCGCATAGAGGCCCAGTCATTGGTGGTGAAGTGGTGCTGTTCCGCAGTGCAACTCACCCGTGCGTGCTGCAGCTGAAACTCCACTATGGCCTGCTGCTGCTCGCACAGTAGGAAGAGGAGGTAACAGGAGGCAAAGAATGATGCCCTGCGATCCTTGGCGGCGGAAGGACGTGCACCAAACAGCTCTCCGCCTGGGGCCCAGCCGCCACTACATTTACCCAGTGTGCAGTTAGGGAGATATAGCGTCCCTGGCCGTGCTTACTGGTCCACGTATCTGTGGTTAGGTGGACCTTGCCACAGATGGCGTTGCGCAGTGCACACTTGATTTTATCCGATACTTGGTTGTGCAGGGAGAACACGGCTCTCCTGGAGAAGTAGTGGCGGCTGGGAACGACGTACTGTGGGACAGCAAGCAACATGAGCTGTTTAAAGCTGTCCGTCTCCACCAGCCTGAATGACAGCATTTCAAAGGCCAGTAGTTTAGAAATGCTGGCATTCAGGGCCAGGGATCGAGGGTGGCTAGGTGGGAATCTACGCTTTCTCTCAAAGGTTTGTGAGATGGAGAGCTGAACGCTTCCGTGTGACATGGTGGAGATGCTTGGTGACGGAGGTGGTGTTGTTGGTGGCACATCCTCTGTTTGCTGGGCGGCAGGTGCCAACATTCTTCCAGAGGCGGAGGAAGAGGCCGAGGCAGCAGCAGAAGAGGGAGCAGGAGGGGCCTGAGCCCTTTCTTGGTTTTGAAGGTGCTTACTCCACTGCAGCCCGTGTCTCGCATGTAGATGCCTGGTCATGCAGGTTGAGAACGTTAATGCCTCGCTTCAGTCTCTGATGGCACAGCGTGCAAACCACTCGGGTCTTGTCGTCAGCACATTGTGTGGAGAAGTGCCATGCCAGGGAACTCCTTGAAGCTGCCTTTGGTGTGCTCGGTCCCTGGTGACGTTGGCCAGTAGCAGGCAAACTGTTTTGGCGATGGCTGCTCTGCTTTTGCACCCTGCTCCCTCTTTTGCTACGCTGCTGGCTAGGTCTCACCACTGCTTCTTCCTCCGAACTCTGAAAGTCAGTGGCACGACCTTCATTCCATGTGGGGTCTAGGACCTCCCCGTCCCCTGCATCGTCTTCCACCCAGTCTTCCTCCCTGACCCCCTTTTCGGTCTGCACACTGCAGAAAGATGCAGCAGTTCGCACCTGTGTTTTGTCATCATCAGAGACGTGCTGAGGTGGTATTCCCATGTCCTCATCAGGAAACATAAGTGGTTGTGCGTCAGTGCATTCTATGTCTTCCACCCCTGGGGAAGGGCTAAGTGGATGCCCTTGGGAAACCCTGCCAGCAGAGTCTTCAAACAGCATAAGAGACTGCTGCATGACTTGAGGCTCAGACAGGTTCCCCGATATGCACGGGGGTGATGTGACAGACTGATGGGCATGGGTTTCAGGCGCCACCTGTGCGCTTTCTGCAGAAGACTGGGTGGGAGATAATGTGAACCTGCTGGATCCACTGTCGGCCAGCCCAATCAACTAGCGCCTGTACTTGCTCAGGCCTTACCATCCTTAGAACGGCATTAGGCCCGACCAAATATCGCTGTAGATTCTGGCGGGTACTGGGACCTGAGGTAGTAGGTTCAGTAGGACGTGTAGCTGCGGCAGAACGGCCACGTCCTCTCCCTGCACCAGAGGCTCCACCAACACCACCACCATGACCGCGTCCCTTATTAGATGTTTGCCTCATAGTTAGCGTTCACCAAGCAAAGTAAAAAGTGGTTAAGTCTTTTAAAAATAATTAACCGCCAATAAAAACCCTGATGTAGGGTATTGCACTCAAATTTTTTTTTTTAACTCTATATGACAGCAGTATTTGTGGCCTAAATTTCACAGTCACTTATGCACGTCTAATCCCAGATGTGCAGTATATCAGAGGGTTTATTAACCCCAGTAAGCAAAAAGCCGTATTTGTGGCCTAAATGTGACACTCACTTATGCACGTCTAAGGCTACTTTCACACCTGCGTTCGGGTGTCCGCTCGTGAGCTCCGTTTGAAGGGGCTCACAAGCGGCCCCGAACGCAGCCGTCCAGCCCTAATGCATTCTCAGTGGACGCGGATCCGCTGAGAATGCATCAGTCTGCCAGCGTTCAGCCTCCGCTCCGCTCAGTGAGTGGACACCTGAACGCTGCTTGCAGCGTTCGGGTGTCCGCCTGGCCGTGCGGAGGCAAGCGTATCCGTCCAGACTTACAATGTAAGTCAATGGGGACGGATCCGTTTGAAGATGACACTATATGGCTCAATCTTCAAACGGATCCGCCCCCATTGACTTTCAATGTAAAGTCTGGACGGATCCGTTCAGGCTACTTTCACACTTAGAAATTTTTCTAAGTTATAATGCAGACGGATCCATTCTGAACGGATGCAAACGTCTGCATTATAGGAGCGGATCCGTCTGATGAAACATCAGACGGACCCGCTCCGAACGCTAGTGTGAAAGTAGCCTAATCCCAGATGTGCAGTATATCAGAGGGTTTTGTAACCCCAGTAAGCAAAAAGCCATATTTGTGGCCTAAATGTGACACTCACTTATGCACGTCTAATCCCAGATGTGCAGTATATCAGAGGGTTTTTATAACCCCAGTAACCAAAAAGCCGTAATTGTGGCCTAAATGTGACACTCACTTATGCACGTTTAATCCCAGATGTGCAGTATATCAGAGGTTTTTTATAACCCCAGTAACCAAAAAGCTGTATTTGTGGCCTAAATGTGACACTCACTTATGCACGTCTAATCCCAGATGTGCAGTATATATCAGAGG
This sequence comes from Bufo bufo, assembly GCF_905171765.1. Taxonomy (NCBI): domain Eukaryota; kingdom Metazoa; phylum Chordata; class Amphibia; order Anura; family Bufonidae; genus Bufo; species Bufo bufo. Next base: position 478,907,523 of record NC_053391.1, read on the forward strand.
GTTTTTATAACCCCAGTAACCAAAAAGCTGTATTTGTGGCCTAAATGTGACACTCACTTATGCACGTCTAATCCCAGATGTGCAGTATATCAGAGGGTTTTTTAACCCCAGTAAGCAAAAAGCCATATTTGTGGCCTAAATGTGACACTCACTTATGCACGTCTAATCCCAGATGTGCAGTATATATCAGAGGGTTTTTATAACCCCAGTAACCAAAAAGCCATATTTGTGGCCTAAATGTGACACTCACTTATGCACGTCTAATCCCAGATGTGCAGTATATCAGAGGGTTTTTTAACCCCAGTAAGCAAAAAGCCGTATTTGTTGCCTAAATGTGACACTCACTTATGCACGTCTAATCCCAGATGTGCAGCATATCAGAGGGTTTTTTCCCCCCTGTAAGCAAAAAGCTGTATTTCTGGCCTAAATGTGACACTCGCTTATGCACGTCTAATCGTAGATGTGCACTATATGAAACAGAAGTTTGTTTTTTTCACCCCAGTAAGCAAAAAGCTGTATTTCTGGCCTAAATGTGACAATCACTTATGCACGTCTAATCCTAGATGTGCACTATATGAAACAGATGGGGGTTTTTTTTCACCCCAGTAAGCAAAAAGCTGTATTTCTGGCATAAATGTGACACTCACTTATGCACGTCTAATCCTAGATGTGTACTATATGAAACAGATAGTTTTTTTTCACCCCAGTAAGCAAAAAGCTGTATTTCTGGCCTAAATGTGACACTCACTTATGCACGTCTAATCCTAGATGTGCACTATATGAAACAGATGGTTTTTTTCACCCCAGTAAGCAAAAGGCTGTATTTCTGGCCTAAATGTGACACTCGCTTATCCACGTCTAATCCTAGATGTGCACTATATGAAAAAAAGGTTTTTTTTAACCCCAGTGTCTCAAAGCAGTATTTCTGGACTTGGGGACATGCAGATATCCTGTGCTGGTGCACTATCATTGCATAAAATGGCTGCCGATTATGTATTGATATTGACTAACTGAAGGAAGAAAAGTTCGTTTTCAGTAGTAGTTTGCTAAGGGCAGGCTTAAAACAATTGTGCACTGCACCCACAAAACACATTTGCTGTAGATCGCTGAGTGAAGAAGCAGTTCTTCATAAGATTTCTCCCTGATCTCTCCCTCACAGCAGCTGCAGCCTATCCCTACACTAATCAGAGCAGAGTGACGGGTTTAAATAGAGGCTGGGTCACATGCTGCAGTTGGCCAATCACAGCCATGCCAATAGTAGGCATGGCTGTGATGGCCTTTTGGGGCAAGTAGTATGACGCTTGTTGATTGTCTGCTGTGCAGCCTTTCAAAAAGCACCAAGAAAGCGCTGAACACCGAACCCGAAATTTTACGTAAATGTTCAGGTCCGGGTCCGGGTGTCGAAAAACCTAAAGTTCGGTACGAACCCGAACTTTACAGTTCGGGTTCGCTCAACCCTATATGTAACCCTTAGGCCCCTTTCACATGGGCAAGTATTCCGCGCGGATGCGATGCGTGAGTTGAACGCATTGCACCCGCACTAAATACCGACCCATTCATTTGTATGGTGCTGTTCACATGAGCGGTGATTTTCACCCATCACTTGTGCGTTGCGTGAAAATCGCAGCATGCTCTATATTCAGCGTTTTTCACGCAACGCAGGCCCCATAGAAGTGAATGGGGTTGCGTGAAAATCGCAAGCATCTGCAAGCAAGTGCGGATGCAGTGCAATTTTCACGCACGGTTGCTAGGAGACGATCGGGATGGAGACCCGATCATTATTATTTCCCCTTATAACATGGTTATAAGGGGAAATAATAGCATTCTGAATACAGAATGCATAGTAAAATAGCGCTGGAGGGGTTAAAAAAATAAAATAAAAATTTAACTCACCTTAATCCACTTGATCGCGGAGCCGGCATCTCCTTCTGTCTTCATCTTAGCTGTGTGGAGCAACAGGACCTGTGGTGACGTCACTCCGGTCATCACATGGTCCATCACATGATCCATCATCATGGTAAAAGATCATGTGATGACTGGAGTGATGTCACCACAGGTCCTGTTGCCCCACACAGCTAAGATGAAGACAGAAGGAGATGCCGGCTCTGCGATCAAGTGGATTAAGGTGAGTAAAATTGTATTTATTTTTTTAACCCCTCCAGAGCTATTTTACTATGCATTCTGTATTCAGAATGCTATTACTTTCCCTTATAACCATGTTATAAGGGAAAATAATACAATCTACAGAACACCGATCCCAAGCCCGAACTTCTGTGAAGTGCAAAACGCGAGTGCAAAACGCATTACAATGTTTTGCACTCGCGTGGAAAAATCGTGCATGTTCCCGCAACGCACCCGCACATTTTCCCGCAACGCCCGTGTGAAAGAGGCCTTACAGTTCTGGAACGTATTGGATAACATTGGCAGCATTATGTGAGTGTCATCTAATACATTCCAGAACTGTAAGGGTTACATAGCATCATAAATCAGTATAATGCTATGTAATCCCGTCAGTGCTGGAAGGTCAGGCCGGGAACTGCGCTGCGGACTCTCAGCGTGACAAACGCTCGTCTGCAAAGGGCCTTAAAGGGGTTGTTCAAGTTTGAATAACCTCCTCTAGGATGCCCGACCCAGCGACCCTGCACATACTTACCTGGTCCCCGGTGCTGGATCCAGGACTGCTCCACGGTAGTGGCTGCATCTAACCTGCAGGCAGAAATCAACATCCGTCGATGGGGGGGTAGACAAAAGAGGGGCTGCTATGAAATTAAATATAAACATCCTTCATCTTTTAAACCCATGCAGATTTCTGTGTGTTAGGGTGCCTTCACATGCTGCGGATCTTGTCACAGAATTTTCTGCGACTGAAAATCAGTTCCATTGATTTGAATGGGTCCGCATGTCATCGGTTTATTTATGAAAGATCCAAAATATACAGAAAATTACCTATTTTCTAAATCTGTATACAAACCAGATTCCAAAAAAGTTGGGACACTATACAAATTGTGAATAAAAACTGAATGCAATGATGTGGAGGTGCCAACTTCTAATATTTTATACAGAATAGAACATAAATCACGGAACAAAAGTTTAAACTGAGAAAATGTACCATTTTAAGGGAAAAATATGTTGAATCAGAATTTCATGGTGTCAACAAATCCCAAAAAAGTTGGGACAAGGCCATTTTCACCACTGTGTGGCATCTCCCCTTCTTCTTACAACACTCAACAGACGTCTGGGGACCGAGGAGACCAGTTTCTCAAGTTTAGAAATAGGAATGCTCTCCCATTCTTGTCTAATACAGGCCTCTAACTGTTCAATCGTCTTGGGCCTTCTTTGTTGCACCTTCCTCTTTATGATGCACCAAATGTTCTCTATAGGTGAAAGATCTGGACTGCAGACTGGCCATTTCAGTACCCGGATCCTTCTCCTACGCAGCCATGATGTTGTGATTGATGCAGAATGTGGTCTGGCATTATCTTGTTGAAAAATGCAGGGTCTTCCCTGAAAGAGATGACGTCTGGATGGGAGCATATGTTGTTCTAAAACCTGAATATATTTTTCTGCATTGATGGTGCCTTTCCAGACATGCAAGCTGCCCATGCCACACGCACTCATGCAACCCCATACCATCAGAGATGCAGGCTTCTGAACTGAGCGTTGATAACAACTTGGGTTGTCCTTGTCCTCTTTGGTCCGGATGACATGGCGTCCCAGATTTCCAAAAAGAACTTTGAATCGTGACTCGTCTGACCACAGAACAGTCTTCCATTTTGCCACACTCCATTTTAAATGATCCCTGGCCCAGTGAAAACGCCTGAGCTTGTGGATCTTGCTTAGAAATGGCTTCTTCTTTGCACTGTAGAGTTTCAGCTGGCAACGGCGGATGGCACGGTGGATTGTGTTCACTGACAATGGTTTCTGGAAGTATTCCTGAGCCCATTCTGTGATTTCCTTTACAGTAGCATTCCTGTTTGTGGTGCAATGTCGTTTAAGGGCCCGGAGATCACGGGCATCCAGTATGGTTTTATAGCCTTGACCCTTACGCACAGAGATTGTTCCAGATTCTCTGAATCTTCGGATGATGTTATGCACAGTTGATGATGATAGATGCAAAGTCTTTGCAATTTTTCGCTGGGTAACACCTTTCTGATATTGCTCCACTATCTTTCTGCGCAACATTGTGGGAATTGGTGATCCTCTACCCATCTTGGCTTCTGAGAGACACTGCCACTCTGAGAAGCTCTTTTTATACCCAATCATGTTGCCAATTGACCTAATTAGTGTTAATTGGTCTTCCAGCTCTTCGTTATGCTCAAATTTACTTTTTCCAGCCTCTTATTGCTACTTGTCCCAACTTTTTTGGGATTTGTTGACACCGTGAAAATTGGAATCAACGTATTTTTCCTTTAAAATGATACATTTACTCAGATTAAACGTTTGATCTGTCATCTACGTTCTATTACAAATAAAATATTGACATTTGTCATCTCCACATCATTGCATTCAGTTTTTATTCACAATTTGTTTAGTGTCCCAACTTTTTTGGAATCCGGTTTGTATTTTTTTTGCTTATAATGCTGCTTTCACACAACCATAAGTAGTCCATGAAATGCAGTATGTGTGACGGCCACATTTCCCGGATCGACCGGGGCTCATGTGAGCAGAACTTACTATCATTGTAGATCACTATGATGCTGTGAGTTCGATTCATATGAACCACGGTTGGTCTGAGAAATGCCTCGGGCCACATTTCACAGACTACATACAGCCTATGGGGGCCTTCACACACGGCAGATTTTGTTGCAGAAGATATTCTCAAACTTAGGCCTCATAAACACGACCGTTCCGTTTTTTGCGGTCCGCAAATTGCGGATCCACAAAACAAAGAAGCCGCCCGTGTGCCTTCCGCAATTTGCGGAACGGAACAGGCAGCCCATTGTAGAAATGCCTTTTCTTGTCCGCAAAACGGACAAGAATAGGACATGTTATATTATTTTTGCGGGGCTACGTAACGGAGTAACGGATGCGGACAGCACACGGAGTGCTGTCCGCATATTTTGCGGCCCCATTAAAGTGAATGGGTCCGCACCCGAGCCGCAAAAACTGCGGTTAGGATGCGGACCAGAACAACGGTCGTGTGCATGAGGCCTTAAAATCAGTTTTGTTCACCTGAATGGGGCTTGCAGAAATCCATTCAAACAATCCCATTCACATGAATGGAAAATTTTCCACAACAAAATCTGCCACGTGTGAAGGCACCCTTAGGCCTCTTGCACACGATCGTATGGCTTTTTCAGTATTTTGTGGTCCGCAAAAAACAGATCCACAAAAAATACAGGTGACGTCCGTGTGCATTCCATTTTTTTGCGGAACGGAACAGCTGACCCCTGATAGAAAAGTACTATCCTTGTCCGTTATGCGGACAATAATAAAACATGTTATATCTTTGAACGGAAAAACGGAAATAAGGAAATGGAAGGCATACAGAGTACCTTCCGGTTTTTTTTTGCGGATCCATTGAAATTAATGGTTCCGTATACGGAACACAAAAAACGGAACGTAAATGGAGGCCATAGACATATAGTCACACCACTCAAATTAATTAGTAATATATCTGCTCTATGTTAGCATCTTTGAATGGCCTCTTATTGTTTAGAAGTTTAAAGCAATTCTCCAAATTATTAAGAAATTTTCCATACCTAACTTTTTTTAATAGATCAATTCAGTTCTGAATGGACAATAAAGGTGGCGTCCTGGTAAATATAATGATGACCTATCCTCAGGTCAGCTATTTCAATGAGCCACCGCGCTCATCGGAGCTCTGGTGAGCGCAGTTGACTCTCAGCATCTCTCCAAGCACAGCACCAGCAGGCCCGTCTCATTTATCGTTTCCACGCCTGTTTTAAGCGTAGAAAATGCTCTCAATGTAAGCCAGCAAGGAAGCTGGCTTACATTTAGACCGGTGCTGGATAGGCTGAAGTTATATAGAGGCAGCTCTGGAAAATGAAAGGTAGAATCTGATTGGTTGCTATGGGCAACTAAGACAGTTTTCCTTTGCACCAGTTTTGATAAATCTCTGCCAATATTTATTACCCTTAGGCCTCTTTTACACGACTGTATGGCTTTTTCAGTGTTTTGCAGTCCGTTTTTTACGGATCCGTTGTTCCGTTTTTTGTTTCTGTTTCTGTTCCGTTTTTCTGTATGACATATACAGTATACAGTAATTACATCGAAAAAATTGGGCTAGGCATAAAATTTTAAAAAGATCGTTCTGCAAAAACGGAACGGATACGGAAGACATACAGATGAATTTCCCTATCTGTTCTGTTTTTTTTGTGGACCCATTGACTTGCATGGAGCCACGGAACGTGATTTGTGGGCAATAATAGGACATGTTCTATCTTTCAACGGAACGTAAAAACGGAAACGGAATGCATACGGAGTATATTCATTTTTTTTGCGGAACCATTGAAATTAATTGTTAAAACCACGCACAAGGCATCAGTGTCCCGTCATTGCACTGTGCCTTCTGTACCTGGACCCTAACTATGCAGATCCTAGTGGGATCCGTGAGATGAATATATATATTTTTAGGACACAAAGGTGGCAATTATTCTAGTGTGTGATACCCCATTACTTTTGAGAGGGCCACATGGGGCATTATTTCTTATTAAAGAAGGCAATCATGGGGTACTATTACTTTTCAGGGTGATACCCAGGAATATATCATTACCTTTTATGGGGCACATTATTTTTTTAAGAGGCACTCAGAAGCACATTACTATGTTTTAGATGGCACCCAACGGACATTATTACTTCTCAGTAGGAACTATGGAGATTATTATCTTCAAACAGCATACAGAAGGATACATCAGGGGCATTGCTACTTTCTAAGGGGTATCAGCAGGATGTAAGGGTGTAGGTTGGGAAAAGGTAGTAACTGTAGGATTCTGGAAAAGTGAGAAGCCATAGAAGTCTCTGTTGCAAACTCTGCAGACACAAGTCCTCAATGGAAGAAGTCATCAAGTTGGTCTGGACCAGGTGGAAAAGACAGGGAAAGTGAACTGCAAGGCACTGGAATATACTGTACTGCATTCACTTATACGACCTGTAGATTGCTTGTGTATCACAAATATCTACCACTATATGGTCACTGTATTGGGGTAATATTGGTCTTTGTACAATGGATTTTATTCAGTAACAGTATGATGTTTATTTTCAGTTACTGTGTAATGGTATTTTTGGCAATATTGGTCTTTGTACTGTGTTATGATCAGTTGCAGTATGGTAATATTATTCAAGTGCTATTTAATGGTATTGGTCACTATTGGTTGTCATTATGACTGCAGCCTTCACCTGCAACACATCACACCTCACTCCAGACATCTGTGGCACACCTGTGGGGAGGGAGGCTCTCTCTCCTTGCATGCCACAGCTCCAGCAGTTGCTTACATCATGGGCTGCTCCATCACTGTTGCCCGTCACTTCAGGTTACCACAGGCGCATTGACCACTACTCCACATCCTTAGCCAGGGACGGTAACTTGAGTATCCACACTCATGCCTTTGAGACCCCTTTAATGGTTTGGGCATTTTCTTCATCACACCCCCAGCCAGGAGGTGATGTGTGAAACTGTAAGAACTACTACAACATTTCAGCAGGGTACATGCACGAGTCATATTGAGGAGGGGACTCCCTCTCCTCGTGCACTCTGTTGCTGCAGCCTCCTCCTTATGGTTGAAGTAGGTACCCTTCCCCTGCTGCAGCATGCAATACAGCTAATGGTGCTCAAACATTGCTTATACAGTATTTGGTTTTGGAGTGGTGACACACAGACCAGCGTCATCACTCACATGACCATAGTTTCTGCCCCTAAGTGAATAAAGAGTCAGCAAAGGGGTAGCACTTTTCTTCTGTGCCGGACAGGCAGCGCTGCCTGGCGAATTAAGGGGCCACACTGTTTTTTGCAAACAGTAAGATTACAAATCAACAAAAAGTACCAGAGACAGTGTATAACTGAAGCATGGCAGTAAGGATCACTCTCCTGGCATTAATACTTACTACATGTGATGTTTTTATTTATTTTTATTTTAGGTATTTCTTTAGTAACTCTAGTAGTTCCTGTTGGAATTGGAATGTTTGTAAACTATAAATGGCCCAAGCAAGCAAAGCGTATATTAAAGGTAAGGAAATCAAATGTAAATTAAAAAGTATGGAAGTCAAATATCAATTAAAATTGATGCATACACATAAACTACATATTACTGTTAGTTCTGCAAGAACTAGAACAAGAGAGGCAACAACACTGAATGAGAAGGTCCATACACAGTGGCATAGCTATAGGGTGACAGTAGTGGCAGGAGCAACCAGACCCTGTGCCAGGGAGCCTGATACTCCCACTCACCAAGGTTGTCAGTGAATTTTCTGTAGTAAATGAGGCCTTTGCAGGTTCCACTAGGTTAGACTACACGGGTCTCAGTTACTACATTTACTCCTCCATATACTTACTTCCTCATTCTATTTTGTAGTTTTTAGATTTGGGCACCATTGCGGGTCCTCCTGGCATTCAGAGTCAGAACATTGTATTCAGGGTGCACACAACGTCTTGACGCTCAACAGCATCAGGACCTAATGTGGTGGCACCTAATTCTAAGGAGGAACAAACATGGGAGGAAGAAGTGTTAAGTAAATGGAGGGGTTTGGTTTGAGGTCTCAGTTGATTTCTTGGTATTATCTGGAAACTGAATATATTAAGAGATTAACCAGGGATATGGATTTATGGTCTGAATTAAGTTTTGGATCTAGAACAGATTAATTTTGGCATCTGGTCTGGATTTATTTTGTGATCTTATTGAAAGCTTCTGGTCATCACCATGATACTGTAGTAAAAGATTAGAGCTCAGTAAATAATGAGATAAACCTTTAGATTTGATGGAAATGTTCCGTTTTTTGCAGTCCGCGGAGCCTTAAAAAACTTAAGCCGCCCATGTGCCTTCCGCAATTTGCGGAACGGAACGGGCGGCCCATTGTAGAAATGCCTATTCTTGTCCGCAAAACGGACAAGAATAGGACATGTTATATTTTTTTTGCGGCGCGGGGCTACGGAACGGAGCAACGGATGCGGACAGCACACAGAGTGCTGTCTGCATCTTTTTGCAGCCCCATTGAAGTGAATGGGTCCGCAACCGAGCCGCCAAAATGCGGCTCGGATGCGGACCAAAACAACGGAGTCCCCCACCCAAAACAACGGCCGTGTGCATGAGGCCTAAGCCAGACAAAACAATGAAAACATAAAAAAATGGTTTGTCCCACAAGATGAAAAAATGGCATGGTGTTAAACAGGAAGTCACAGCTAAGACAATACCCCATCAGAGGGGAAATAGACATGAATGGTATGTATAAATTGTGTACTCACAGGCTACCACCTGCATTAAAACGTAGCCTTTATTCTATAATACACATATAATAACTAACTCCCATAACAAAACACACAAAGAAAAGAAAAAGAAAAACATAAATCGACACTATATGTCTGGACGTGTATCTGGTGCTCCAGGAGACTATTGGTGGTTAGTTAACAGGCAGTATGGTTCTTGCAGAGCAGTCGATTCATAGGCAGGATAGCTGCTATAGAGTAGGGCCTATCCCTAGGTGTGACCCTAGGGTATTTAAGCCCTGCCTACAAAACGGAATAGCCGCCCTGATAAGGGCGATCCCGTGTTCAGGAACCTTCTGTCTTACCCTAGTTTGTCCCTGTTTGATGACAGTTGGACTGGGTCTGACCGCGGTCCCCTAGATGATGACCTAATCTGAGCACAAAAAAAAACAATAAAGATATATTCACAGATATATGCACCATATGTGTTTATACTAAATCCACTGTGTCGTAAAAATAAGAGAAAAAAAGAGAGGTATTCTTATGATAACTTTACGGTTGCTGCTTGATGCTCGTATTAGTGCACTCCTGCAGCGCAGCCGTGTATTGCGATGCCAGTATGCAGTCTTGGTATAGATATATAATCCCAAGATGTACTCTAAATATAGATATATAATACCTACGCGTTTCGCCCGTACCAATGACCTGGGCTCATCAGGGGATATATCAGTTTAATAACCTGACGGGCATCAGTGTTAATATGAATAGGATACAATCTTCCTCATCAAATGGTGTTAAACAGGCAGGAAGTGCTCAAACCCATATGCAGTTGTGCATATATATACAGGGGAGCAAATCCTGCACTTGTGGCCCATTGCTAATGGCGATCTCCAGCAAAAATGCATACAGTGGAGGATGCCCGCAGCGGATCACAAGTACCACAATAGACACCCTACACAAGATAACAATTATGTGGATGTGATAACCAATATAATAATATTTGCAAAGACGGGTGCACTCTGCGGTCTTACTAAACCCTCAAACTGATGTTAAAATTTAGAGATTAGCCAACAAATCCTACTATGGAGGACATGTCTGAGCCCGAGCCCGAGCACCGCGCCAAGGTTTCTCAAGTAGCTTGGGTCCTAACACTCCCCTACCTGTGCCATATGGGCAATACCAGGGGCCAGTGGGCGAATTAGAGGAGCGTGAGGCCCCGGGTATTGCCCTTTACGGCCCAGGTAGAGTGTTAGGACCCGAGCTACTTAAGAAACCTTGGCGCGGTGCTCGGGCTCAGACATGTCCTCCATAGTAGGATATGTTGGCTAATCTCTCAATTTTAACATCAGTTTGAGGGTTTAGTAAGACCGCAGAGTGCAGCCATCTTTGAAAATATTATTATATTGTCCCACAAGATGCAGGATCATCTTCAGGAATGAAAGCTCCCACAAGATGCCAGATCATCCTCAGGAATGAAAGCACCCAAATGTAGCAGCCAAGCAACACGGTGGTCTCCCTGGTAGTATGAAATATTATATATTAAACACAAAAATGATATTTTCCAGGGAACTTAGACACTGATTTAATCTTTTATGTCAATTATGCTATAAATCCACTGAGCAAAGTCAGCAATGAGAGATGTTTTTGCTTTGTAGGTGGGGTCAATAACAGGAGGCATTCTCATTGTCACTATCGCTGTGGTCGGAGGAGTATTGTACAAAGGATCCTGGATTATTGATCCAAAATTGTGGATTGTAGGAACCATATTCCCAGCTGTAGGATTCACAATGGGCTTTCTCCTAGCCACCATGGCCAATTTATCATGGAGCAGGTATGGATTTTTTCCTTAGGTATAATAGATACATTTTAGTAATGCTTTTTGGGATATTTGTCTTGTAAAAACTGGTGCTAAACAGTGGTTTTCACAGAGTGATGGAGTAGCTGGGCAGCAGTAGTTGGATGACCAATGTTTTTAAAGTTTACAGTGTTCTTTAATACAACTTAAAGGAGTTATCCAACCCCAAAAAATTCCCCCCAAATGCCCAGGCCCTTCACACAGATTGTACTTACCTCTCTCCCCGGCACCTGTGTTGCTTCTGATGCCTCTGAGGCATCTCCAAGTCGCACGGATCAAAACATACGGCGATGGGGGGCAGCCAATAACAGGCCCAGACAGGAATGAGCCTCTCTAGTGTCACCCGCGATGCTAGGGAGGCTCCCCCCCGTCGCCGGATGTTTTGATCGGCGCGACGGGGAGATGCAGGGGTGGCATCACAAGCGACACGGGTGCTGGGGAGAGAGGTAAGTACAATCTGTGTGAGGGGCCCAGGCATTTGGAAGGGAATTTTTAGAGTTGGATAACCCCTTTAATGGAATGAACATATGGAAATCATAGATGTTACCACTCATGTAAAAATTGTATGTAAAAGAAATAATTATATAAATAATAAATGGGAGGTTCAGAGCTGCCATAATTGCCATAAGTTACCATTTACCATTGCAGAACTCACTCACAAGTACTAAATAAATAGATTATAACATATAAAAATGCTGTCCCCCTCTTGAAGGATGTAACAAATATATAGTACGGGGCTGGCAATACAGGGCTGGACATTTCCTTAAAGGGGTTCTCCAGGACAGATCAGCTGGAGTCCAACTTCCGATACCCTGATTATGGCGCTGTTTACTGCAGTACTGCTTTCATATTCTTCAGTGGGTGCAGAGATGCAGTAACCGGCTCCATCTACCTACTGCACTGGAGGTGTACAGTTCTGGTTAATGGAGATGCTGGGAGTTGTACCACTGGCAAGCCAATATTGATGACCTATCCAAAGAATCATCCTAAGGCTATCAACTTAAAAGTCCCAAAGAACCCCTTTAAAAGTCATATTATTCCCATTTCTTCCCACAGGGGATCATAAATGGCAAATTCTTGACAAATTTGAATATTTCACATGGGGGGGAGGAGTTATAAGAGGAAATTAATGTTCTTTTTGTAGTTCAGATTAAAAATTAAAAAGCTATTTGGTAAATTTCTGTGCAGAATGTCTCCATTTTCCTTTACATTAGTTTATAGAAATAAGCTTTACTGTACTGTAACTTATACACAGTTTATCATTTACGGTACAGTAAGTCAATTATGTACTGTATCTCCTGTGCCTCTGAAATAATCATAGTGAATAATGTATTTAGGTGTCGCACAGTGGCGCTGGAGACTGGCATGCAGAACACCCAGCTATGTTCTACCATTGTACAACTCTCATTTACACCTCAGCAGCTAGGACTGATCTTCACGTTCCCATTGATATACAGTATTTTCCAAATCCTAATGGCTATCCTTTTTCTATTGGGTAAGTCTACCTGCTCTTTTCATTTTTAGAACACTTTAGACAGGAGCAGAAATTTACAACTACACTTACAAAGTGGTGTCAGGACTTTAGTCAGTGTACTTGGAAGAAGCGACTGCCCACCTAATCTAATAATGCGGGTGTGACGATCTTGGCGCACTACACATAACAGTGGGACTGGCACCTTAGAAATACCTTATCTGTGTATAAATATAATGCTAAGCATCTACTCACAGTGGACTTTCATTGGTATTTTGCCACTTAGCAAACTCCTGCATATAATCCTACTGCTTGTCTGGATCCTGCTAAGACCTGGTGTCTGGACCTGCTCTTGTATCAGTAATGGCTTATTCACACCGCCCAATTGTAGGCAGATTATCAGGAACGAACGCGCTTACAAACACTTATTGACAATCTGCCTGTATAAAGGTGCCGCAGATCACTCTAGGAACGAGCTTTCCCTTCAAACAGCTGATCAGTGGGGGTTCCGGGAGTTGTCCCCCTGTCGATGAGGAAAGGTCATTAATATTAAAAAAAGCAGACAACCCCTTTGATGGTTGTGATGTTAGAATGCTTATGTAGACATTAGTTTGTGTCTGTTCCAGCACAATTTTAAATATTTGAACCAATAAATGTGATAGACTGCCTCACTGGTCCATCAAAAACAGATCAACAGACCGAATCTGTAGATTATGGGCTGTACAAGCAGCGACAGATTGAAGTCCAGGCCCACCAGAGGAAATTATTTTGAGGGTCTATCCTTTGTGTATATAGGACATGAAGGGCGCTATTTTATGAGGGGTCCATTATTGTCAGAGCTTGGGCCCTCCGGAGGATCCTTTGGTGCTCTGGTGGGCAGTCCAACTTTGTGTACAAGTAATGCACAATTGCATCTTTTCTTTCATTGACTGTATGAGGAGGACATTAGAATAGATTGGAACCCAGTGTTATATGTATTTCATGGCTAATTTTCATGCTTTTCATGCCTAGGTTACCAAATTTATAAAAGGATATGTGGCAAAAAACTTGCAGTAGATGACTCTTCAGTGTCGCCATATGGACAGGAAAATGACGGATTTGATCTTGGTGAAAAGCCAAAGGATTGAGACTCAACTATTTGAGTTGGGTGTGGGAACTTTTAGCAATATTCAGCTAGAAGAACATGAAGAAACCCAAAAAACTAAACTATTTAATAGATATGTAATATACATGGATCCACAGGTGCCCATGAGATGGCTTATTATTATGGGTATGGCTGGTTTCAGACAGCCATGTGTGGTCTGGGAAAAATGGTCTATGTGATGGCCACATTTCTCAGACCAACCGCAGCTCCTCTGACCAAACCTTGCAGCATCATAGTCATTTATTATGTTGCGAGTTCCTGTTCAACCGCAGGTCTGCTGTACTGTACTAAGAACCAACACATACCTCAGATAAAATAATATCAAATTATAAGGGAGCCTAGACATATAAGTTGCACCTCCTATCCTGACTGACCCAATAGCCCCCAATAATAATGAAAGAGTATTGACATATAATATGTAGCAAATCTTTATTAATAGTACAAAAATATATATAGACAAGGTGAAGACAAAAAAAGGAGGGAGGAGGCCAAAAGAACCCCTCACCCCAAATAGCCCCTGGTAAGGAGACCACACAGAAGCAACACGGGTAGTCAGCTGAATATAATAGGGGTATAAATACCCATAGGTAAAAGATGTACATGTAGCCGGAATCATTTACGATGAAAAATAACCAGACTATTGTTGTACATGAAAATTTGAATGAAACTGCATACATACAATGTGTGGGGACCAATAACAGGCCGGAACATTATTCAGTCAAACACGCAACAGCATGCTAGTGGGTCCACACATGAAAGCATGTATGCTGCGGCTACAAGCCGCAGCAATTGGAGGCTGTTAATGACAGTAATCAATGATAGATAATAAACATGAAACCAGTTATTATGCCTACTACAAAAGTAGAGCCACATACATAAGGTGTGTGGAAACCAATAACATGTCAAAAGAAAAATATCCAGTCACCAATAAACGCACTGTAGCGTAGTAATGGGTCCACACACCAAGAAATGTATGCTATGGCTACAAGAGACCAACCAATGAAGCTGCAAATAACAAAAGTCAGATGAGCGAGATACCCGTGGCTAAGAGAGTGCCAATGTCCCAACGGGCGTTTCGCCACCCTACTGGCTTCGTCAGGAGGCTGATGAGAGTGGAATAAAAGCGGGTATTTATATTAAGAACACACCTGAGGTAAATCCATGACGCATGTCCAGTATGATGAATAGGGCCGCGTCATCATAGCGTGCCACCCTTCCCACCGTAGCCGTCCCGGCGCGCTCACGTGATCACCCGTGTCATCCCGTACTGGGTGACGCGAGACGCAAGACACCGCCCACCTCGGGCACCGGGGAGAAGAGTCATACGGAGCACCAGATCACGCACCCGCATCAGCGCAAGCGTGGAATGCGTGCACCCCAGATGCTAGAATGCAAATGCAATGGTGTGGAAACAAGATGTAATAATGTTCATTTCATTTATCACTAACGTGCAGAAAGTTATGAGGTGAGAAAGCCACAGCTCATGATAGAAAATTCTATTATTAAGTGTGTCCATCAATTCAGTGCATAATTGAGCAATAAATAAATACACAAATACAGATATTATAACATGTGATAAACCCCAACCAACATCAGCTGAGTACGGGATAATAAACCCGCCAGTCAGAAATTCCCAGCATTAATCAGTACGATTCTCTGAATGTGGGTCAGGTGAGCTATTGTTGGTCCAGTAAATGGGGCCGTCACACAGACCATATGGTTGCCTGAATCCTGTCTTATACTGAATTTACTATATTAAGGTAAATTGGTAAACTTCTCTTTCTCTGCAATATTCTCCACATATGGTCTACATGTAACCTATTAAGGACTGGCAATACCTGTTTTTACAGTGGTCATTAATGGACTTTATTCTAAGTTTCCACCCTTTTACGATAGCCTTAAAGAGGACCTGTCATGTCTGTACCCTTACTGCAGACTGCTAGCAATTCATTCATGACCTCTAGTAGGAATAATAAAGAAATGGCACAACATATAGACATAAGAATAGATGCTCCAGGATTGTTATTATTACATGAGGAATACATGTAGCTATTAAAACAGACATGTCGGGTCCTCTTTAAATAAGTGAATGGGTCTCCTGTGCAGTGCAGAGCAGGAGCCCACCTCTCATATGAAAGTTGGGCTCCTGCTCTAATGGCCCAGATCAGCACACCTGCCGATCCATGCCGTTTAAACGCTTAGATGCCATGGTCAATAGCGACAGTGGCATCTAAGTGGTTTAAAGGGAGAAGGCTCCCTCTGTCAGGCATCGACATCCTGCGAGTGAAATTGTGAGGTGCTGATGTCTTAATATGACAGCCGGGGTCTAATGAAGGCCCCTAGGTCTGTCTGCAGTGTATTCCCCAAAAGGCTGTTCCAGAGGCATAGCCCAATAGTGCCTGTCAGTATAGTACTGACGTATAATACACTGTACTACATAAGCAGTATCAAAACTGAATAGAATTTAGCTTAAATTAAAAAGTGCTTATGAGCTGTCAGGTAACAGCTCTCTGACAGAGTCACTGAGAAGGAACAGCGTCCCCCTCTATGTACTTGCTAGAACGTTATTTTGCATTATTGTATATTATTATAATGAACTGTATCATTTTAGGAACGTTGGTGCCAAAAAAGGAATCATTTTGGTAATAATTATACCTTTTTAGTTCTTAATTATTCAAGGATCATCCAGCAGTTTGTAAACTTTAAACCATGTGTAGAACACATAAAACTATAACCAGCAAACAAAAGCAGCTACAAGTCAGATTTCTGAAATAAAGTTTATGATCTTGTCTGGATAGATATATATATATATATATATATCTATATATCATGTACAGGTGAAACTCGAAAAATTAGAATATTGTGCAAAAGTTCATTTATTTCAGTAATGCAACTTAAAAAGGTGATTCATAATCTGGAGAGAAGTAATAAAGAAGATCGCGGCACTCACCGGAGGAGATTCAATGTTGCTACTTTATTCAGATGCTTCAAGAGAAGTAGTGCATATGGAATCCAGGGGCGGACACACTGTGGCTAGCAGCGACGGCCGTTACGCGCGGAGGATCGCGCTTCTGGCCGCTATAGAAGAAGCGCGAAACGGCCGTCGCCGCTTGCCACAGTGTGCCTGCCCCTGGATTCCATATGCACTACTTCTCTTGAAGCATCTGAATAAAGTAGCAACATTGAATCTCCTCCGGTGAGTGCCGCGATCTTCTTTATTACTTCTCTCCAGATTATGAATCATTTACCTAACCTCTACTTCGCTGAGCACCACGCTACGGAGCATCAACCACAGTAGCGGTTTCCTATTACTTAAGGCTATTTCAGGAAAGGCAGTGCCGCCTAGCCTCACCTGCTTCATACGTATTATATTCAATATGACAACTTAAAAGGTGAAACTAATATATGAGATAGACTCATTACACGCAAAGAGAGATATTTCAAGCCTTTATTTGTAATAATTTGGATGATTATGGCTTACAGTCACAATCTCAGAAAATTAGAATATGGTGAAAAGGTTCAATATTCTAGGCTCAAAGTGTCACAGTCTAGTCAGCTAATCAATCCATAACACCTGCAAAGGCCATTCAAAAGTGTTGGGGACTTTAACAAGGAGTGAACTGAGGCTGGAGTTAGTGCATCAAGAGCCACCACACACAGACAGATCCTGGACATGGGCTTCAAATGTCGGATTCCTCTTGTCAAGACTCTCCTGAACAACAAACAAGGTCAGAAGAGTCTTATATGGGCTAAAAAAATAAAATAAAAGAACTGGTCTGTTGCTCAGTGGTCCAAAGTCCTCTTTTCTGATGAGAGCAACTTTTGCATCTCATTTGGAAACCAAGGACCCAGAGTCTGGAGGAAGAATGGAGAGGCACACAATGCAAGATGCTTGAAGTCCAGTGTGAAGTTTCCACAGTCTGTGTTGATTTGGGGAGCCATGTCATCTGCTGGTGCTGGTCCACTGTGCTTCATTGGGCTCTTTCACACTTGCGTTGTTGTGTTCCGGCATAGAGTTCCGTCGTCGGGGCTCTATGCCGGAAGAATCCTGATCAGGATTATCCCCATGCATTCTGAATGGAGAGAAATCCGTTCAGGATGCATCAGGATGTCTTCAGTTCCGGACCGGAACGTTTTTTGGCCGGAGAAAATACCGCAGCATGCTGTGCTTTTTGCTCCGGCCAAAAATCCTGAACACTTGCCGCAAGGCCGGATCCGGAATTAATGCCCATTGAAAGGCATTAATCCGGATCCGGCCTTAAGCTAAACGTCGTTTCGGCGCATTGCCGAATCCGACGTTTAGCTTTTTCTGAATGGTTACCATGGCTGCCAAGACGCTAAAGTCCTGGCAGCCATGGTAAAGTGTAGTGGGGAGCGGGGGAGCAGTATACTTACCGTCCGTGCGTCTCCCCGGGCGCTCCAGAGTGACGTCAGGGCGCCCCACGCGCATGGATGACGTGATCGCATGGACACGTCATCCATGCGCATGGGGCACTCTGACGTCATTCTGGAGCGCCCCGGGAGCCGCACGGACTGTAAGTATACTGCTCCCCCGCTCCCCACTACTACTATGGCAACCAGGACTTTAATAGCGTCCTGGCTGCCATAGTAATACTGAACGCATTTTGAAGACGGATCCGTCTTCAAATGCTTTCAGTTCACTTGCGGTGTTACGGATCCGGCGTGTAATTCCGGCAAATGGAGTACACGCCGGATCCGGACAACGCAAGTGTGAAAGAGCCCTAAGGAGATTTTGGAGCACTTCTTGCTTCCTTCCGCAGTCGAGCTTTATGGAGATGGTAACTTCATTTTCCAGCAGGACTTGTCACCTGCTTACACTGCCAAAAGTACCAAAACCTGGTTCAATGACCATGGGATTACTGTGCTTGATTGGCCAGCAAACTCGCATTGCCAAGAGAAAGATGAGAGACATGAGACTGAACAATGCAGAAGAGCTGAAGGCTGCTATTAAAGCATCCTCATATAATAGTTTCACCTTTTAAGTTGCATTACTGATATTCTAATTTTTCGAGTTTTACCTGTAGATAGTTAGTTTTAAACATTTATTGCTGTATTCTCGTGTTAATAGTTTGAGAATGTGTCATGTATCTACCTCCATGTTGCTGGTAATAGCTTGTAATAATATTGTAACTTTTTTTGTCCTTGAAAGAATAAAAATAGATAAAAGATTAACTAAACACGTCTGTCTCATTGAAAAAGTAAAGCGTAAGCACTACAGTAAAAGATATGCTACTGAAAAGCAGCATTGTCACAGAGCTGCCACTCAATATCCATTCTTCCGTCTGTCTTTATAGCACTGGGCGGTAAGTGTCTAGATATACATATAATGGAGGGAGAGTGTTTTTCCTATTCTCTAAGCAGAAACCCACTTCCACCTTTAGGCCATTTTCAAACTATTCTATTGCAATCCATCCATATGCCGACTCCGGCATATGCTCGGATTCTGGATGATATACCATCAGTATTGCATCTGGATTTACATGCATATTCCTTCCTTCCTGTAATTTTTGAAACACTTACATAGACTATAATGGGAGTATTTGGAAGCTAATGCCTTATTTTTCACCCCATAAGACGCATTTTTCGGTGGGGGGAAAATGCCCCTGCATCTTATGAGTGCTTACATTATGGGAGGGTAATCCGAGGCAATATTGGGCTGCTGGGGGGGGGGGTGATCTGAAGCAATATGGGGCTGCTGGAGGATGATCTGGGGCAATATGGGGCTGCTGGGGGGTTATCTGAGGCAATATGGGGCTGCTGGAGGATGATCTGGGGCAATATGGGGCTGCTGGGGGCTGATCTGAGACAATGTGGGCTAATATGAGAGGCAATGGGGGCTGCTGGGGGCTAATATAAGAGGAATGGGGCTGCTTGGGGCTGATATGAGAGGCATGGGGCTCTTATCGGAGGTCTGATTGGGGGTCATTCACATTGGGGTCTGAGCTGAGGTCTTGTTGGGGTCTTATTAACATTGGAAGTCTGATTGGGGCTGTTAGCTGAGGTCTGATTAACATTAGGGGTCTGATTGGTTGTCTGACCTGAGGTCTAATTAAAAATATTTTTTTCTTATTGTCCTCCTCTAAAACCTAGGTGCGTCTCATAGGGCGAAAAATATGGTCATACAAAACTTTGACATGCCAAAGATTGAAAAAAAAAATATATGGAAATTATACGCCCTCGTGAACAGCACTATTTATTAACATTAGAAGCAGATTCCGGCACATAAAATACAGGCCATATAGGGATTGCAGATAAGAGTATTGATCTTGCTTTTCTATAGAACATAGTAATGCACTCTTTTTTACTATGGCTATATTCACACAGTGAGGATCTGGTACATATTTCACACAGATAATCTGCTGCATGCTAAATTTAATGTAAGTGAAGGAGATGACTCAGAACCTCATTCACAGAGAAAGAATCAGTGCAAATATTTAAATGGTCGCAGAGGATTTGCAAGCATGCCATATTCTGCTTGGATCAGGTGATAATACATATGAACATTGACAAAACTATCACACAGATTGCTCTAGATTTTTTGGGCAGCAAATGTGCCCCAGGTGAAGATACTATAATAAATGAATGGCAGCTTGTCATGTCAGTGAAGCGATACTCGCTGAGCACTGCCAGTGAACGCTGGGTGCCTTGAGTAGGCATGACTTGGTCAAAGCTTTGCACCTGCCTTCAGTTATCTGTAGTAGACCAGATTATTAAGAGTCACTACTATCAATAAGGATTATTTCTTTTAAAATCATCATAATAAACATTTAAAGGGTTCCGTTTAGTATTTTGCGCAGGCGCAGTGAGTGACGGACGCTCAGCTGCTGCCAGGCAGGCCTGTGACGTAATCGGCGCAGGTGCAGTGAGGAAGTTGGCAGCAGCCGAGCGTTCTTCACTAACTGCGCCGAATACTAAACGGAACGGCGCAGAATTATGAGGACGATGCGGAGAAGGACGTCAATCAAGTGGATGTGGGCGTGCAAAAAGGCAAGTAGACCGAGCCTCTAGGTGCTGCAGCAACGCCCTCAAAGCACCTAGAGGCTTCATTAGCATATTATAAAAGTCTTTTTTTACAGAACGGCAGTAGGCAGGGAGTTAACAAACACACTGTTATGTACTGCTGACATTAACACATCGCTAATATCAGTCAGATACATAACGATTTTTCCCATGACAAACACTTTAAGAATTACTAGGCCATTGAAAATTAAATAAAATATATTGTTCTTCTGTAGCAGTAAGCACAAATGATAAGACCTCCTAAATAGATAGGTAATCCATTGTCAGTTTACTGCTGCTGTGAAGGGGAGAAGTTATTTGAAAGGTAATCTACTTGATAACAGTAGGTGTAGAAATGGGATAACAGCTCTTTTGTTCTTTTCTTCAAGCAGTTATATTTACACTGCGCCGCTTCTACAAGGCATACAACGCACAGGTAATTTTCAAGAGGAAGTGGGATGCCGGAAGTCGGACCCCCGCCAATCTGATATTGATCTATCCTGAGGATCAGTCATCAATATTAACCCACTACACAATCCCTTTTTATCCCTTAGAATACCTGAGGATTTTTTCGTTCTCATTTTTCTTTCCCATTTTCCATGAGCCATAACTTTTTTAGATTTCCGGTCACATAGCTGTATGAGGGCTTATTATCTGCGGGAGAGGTTGTACTTTCTAATGCCTCCATTAATTATGGTATAAAATGTAGTGAGAAGCAGTAAAAAAAAAATCCAAAATGGGTTGGAATTGGAAAAAAAAAGCGCAATTCCTCCACCGTTTTATGGGTTTTGTTCCCACATCGTTTCGTTTACGGCAAAACTAACCCATGTCCTTCATTCTCTGGGTCAGTACAATTACAACGATACCCCATATTTATAAGTTCTTTATGTCTAAATTGTTTAAAAATAAAAACTTTTATAAATTTTTTTTTTTTTTTTTTTTTTTTACATCACCATATTCTGACCCCCATAACTTTTTTATACTTATGACTATTGAGCTGTTTAGGGGCTAATTTTTTGATAAACAATCTGTCGTTTTTATTGATACCACTTTGGAGTGTGCGTGACTTTTTGATCACGTTTTATTACATTTTTTTGGTTAAGAGCAGCAATGAAAAAACGGCAAATCGGCCATTTTGACCCTTTTTTTCTGTTACGCCATATTGGATTTTTTTTTTCTATTTTACTAGTATGGGCGTTTTCGGTCGCGGTGATACCCATGATGTTTATATTTATTGTTATTTAGGTATTTATTTTTTAATTATACGGAAAGGGGGGTGATTTAAACTTTAATATTACATTTTTTATATATTTAACTTTTTTTTTTGTGATGATTTTATAGCTCATAAATGAGCCTATAAAATATGATTTTTAAATCTTTCATTTTGCCCCATCAGGGATTTTTAAAATGCCATTTAAACTCGATTTTGCTCATTTCTTATCCTGGCCTGCCATCAGGTGGCCAAAATAAGAATTGCAGCATGAACACTTTCAGCCTCATCAGCGAGACTGAAAGTGTTCAGTGCAAGTACCGATGCCCCAATTGGCCACACGGGGCATCGGTAGGAAGCCCGGAAGCGCAAGCTTCCCGGTTTTTGCGCATTTAGATGTTGTGATCTCACTTGATCACGGCATCTAAAGCATTTAATTACCGCGATCGGCATTATTGGCAGTCATGGTAGTTAGCCACAGATCTCTGCTGTTTGAAACAGCAGAGATCTGCCGGCCATGACGCCTGCTGCACATGCAAGCGGGCGCCATGTTTGCACATCGCTCCAGCGCCGTACATGTACGGCGCTGGTAGCAAATGGGTTTATTGTATCTAGTAAATCTATCCGATTTAACAACAACTAACTTCGGCAGTTGATTTTTAAAGTGGAAAACCATTAGTACCTCGGAACCGAACCAGAGTTTGGTTTCAAGCCTTAAAGTGGTTTTCCACTTTAAAAATCAACTACCAAAGTTATTCAATGAAGTCACACCTGACTTCACGAATAACTGAATTTGGCTCTTCGGAGCCCATACATTCTAATACTGTACGGAGACGAATCTCCATACAGTATTGTACTGAAGTTTTGAGCAAAGCGACTTCGGATAAAGTATCGGAAGCTCGCTTCGCTCAACACTACTGATGACCTACCCCCTGGATAGTTCATTTACATCCAGAATCCAGACAACTGTTGATTTTAATTAACAAAACTAAAATTAACATTCCCTTTAACAGCCTTTGTGTATTTCAGTGAGTCAAAAACTATTTTTGGTGGCTTTGTCACATTTGGTTGGTTCCTTAGAATAGAGTTACAACTGTCACTGCAGCAACTCAGTATTACACCTTATTCAGAAGTCAGTAAATCACAGACATGTGCCTGTGCTCTTCACGGACAGTACATGTACCCACATCTGTGATTTACCACAGTCCAGGGTTCCACCACAGAAGCATGACCTTTTTTTTCAATATAGTATTGTCTGCAGAATACAGATGACACAAGGAGAGCAGAAAATGGGATATTGACCAAACATGGATTCTTCATGGATGAACTACTGAACATCTTGTCAAAGATGTCATCATGGACACAGAAATATGAATAAGGCCTTATTGCTCATGACTTTGGAATGTAGTATTCTGCAAGAAAGATGCGTGTGGTGATAGAGGTATCCAGATATCAAAATTGTTAGTTGTAGGCAACCCCTCACTTCACATTTTTGTAGTGGGTCATCACCTCATCTGTGTCCCCTTCCCAAAGCCAGGTCAGGACATTGTAGCCATAAAATCAGTAAGATGGAACCGCCTACACAGAGACCCCATATCATAAAACCTGAAGATAGTGTTAGGGTCCTACACAACTCTTTCACAGACCCGAACTGTTAGAGGGTTCAGGAAATGGTTAGCATCCTCTCCAGCCGAGGTCACACATAAAATCCCTATCTTGTGATATACATCAAAGAAATAGGTGGCCTAATCCATATTTGGGCCATGTGCTTCCTCATGAGAACTCGGGCCATGTTTATGCTTCTACGGTATCAAAGTTGAATCTATACCAGCTCAGTAATAGGGAGAAGTTAAATAAGCCATCTTGCCATTGCCTCCACCATGTTTGTTATGCAAGTGTGGGGGACAGTAGGATGGAGTGGATGGAGGTAATATGAAGTTGCTAGGATGCATGCCCGAAAAGAAATTTTAATACAAAGATTTTGAGGCAGACCTGGTGTACAGAGTGTCATAAACACTGGGTCGTAAAAGGTCATTACTAGAGATGAGCAAATTTCATATTTTGAAATTAGTTTGCGATTTGTTTACTGGCAAAAGCAGAATTGCGTTAGGGATTCCGTTACCACGGACCATAACGCAATTCTATGACGGAATGACGGAGGCATTTTAGAGGCATTCCGTCAGAATAGAAGTCTATGGGTTGCATAATGGATCCGTCCTGTTTCCTTTATGCAGGGGAGGACTACTTTGTCTTTAGACTACCCAATATAAAAAATATGCTGCCAAGAACCCTTTAGTATACAATACTGTGCATTTATTGCTTCCCATAACAATTCATCCTTACACATAGTGAAGTCTGTTAAATTCCAATTGACGAGAATATATCATCAATGTCATCAGCGTCAGTAAGACATTGCTCTGTTGCTTTAGTGCTGGACTCGTGGAGCTCAGATGTCGGTGGTCTCAAAGCAGCATCATTGGGAGCAGAAGACGGCGCCGGCTCATCAGAAAACAAATCTACACACAGTGGAGAGCTTTTAAAACCTATCTTTTTAACTCTTCTGTGTCTTTGTGGGCAAGAGACCATGTGTTTCCAAGGTTGCTGAAATGGTTGTATCCTTAACCATCCGTTTAGGTGATCTTTTCTCAGAGTCTGCTTGCGCAAATGGTGACATATGGACTTTTTCCAACACTGCAGCTTCTTTGGTAAACTTGAAAGAAAGTTGGAGGGGAAAAAAATAAATAAATTATATATTATATATATATATATCTATATCTATATATCTATCTCAATGAGATAGACCGATATCAGCAAAAAAAAAAATGATGCAAGTGAAAGGTGAATCAACCAAAACATGCCAGACCACTTTAGTGAGGTCCAATTGGGTCATGTAAATTAAAGTAATCTAAAAATACAGGGAAGGGGCACTGGGAATTCAAACAGTCCTTGAAAGGGGTGTTCCAGATGTCAAAATCCATCACCTGTCCACAGGCCATTGGGACCCACAGACTGTTCCCACTTGGCAGATGCCGAACATCCCAAAGATTTGCATGAAGTACAGCCCACATTCTAGCCTGCCACGTCATGCAACTCCTTCCCATACAACGTGTGGGGTTCCAGCAGCCATGTCTCCACCAAAAAATAATTTTCCACAATTGTTTATTTAACAGCTGAATTACCATCTTATGTGACAAAAGACCCTGAACGATCACTCCAAAAATGCATATAGTTAATAAAGCCTGCAACAGACACCCACTGACTGACTAGAATACAAAGCCCCTTAGTAGTCCGCTTTCTCTACCACAACTCAAGCACCTCCCGTAACAACACCCAGCTAGTTTATAGCTCCTCCCACCCAGCTAGTTCCATAAACACCGCCCTATCAAAGCTGAAGATCTGCATGGACATGGTCATGTGACCAGAGTCAAAACATAAGAGGAACAATAAAGGTGAAAGAAATACATTACAAAAACGAGATTTTTGTATAACTTACCAGTAAAATCTCTTTCTCGCTCTTTCCTTGGGGGACACAGAAGACCTTTGGGTATAGCTCATCTCCCTAGGAGGCGTGACACTAAGTGAAGACTGTTAAGCCCCTCCTCCACAGCTATACCCTCAGCCTGGAGAGAGAGACTGCCAGTTGCGTGTCCAAGTAGTGAGAAAAGGCAAAGTCCAAAAAATTGGAACCAACAAGCCAACTACCCTAAGGGTAAAACAAACTCGGAAACAGTCAGAGAAGAACAAAGAATGGGTGGGTGCTGTGTCCCCCAAGGAAAGAGCGAGAAAGAGATTTTACTGGTAAGTTATACAAAAATCTCGTTTTCTCGCCCAATTTCCTTGGGGGACACAGAAGACCTTGGGACGTTCAAAAGCAGTCCAAAGGGGGAGGGACCACAGCACCAAGGCGAAGCACCCGAAGGCATCAAAAAAACCCGCCGCCTGCAGACCAGGCGGCCCAAGGCAGCATACGCCGAAGCCCGCGTATGCACCCTGTAGAACTCGGTAAGGTGTGCAAGGAAGACCAGTGACCGCCTTGCACAAATGGATGGCCGAAGCCTAAAGCCTCCGGCCCAGGAAAAAACAGACGGCCCTGGCCAAATGAATGGTGACACCAAAAGCAGGACCCTGCCCTTGGTGCGGCAACCACAACAAGAGCCACTCTGAGAAAGCGGAAGAAAGCCACCCTGGAGGCCGTCAACCCTTTGCTCGGACCTCCTGGAAACATAAGAGACCGAACTCGACAAGAGTCGGAGATCTCCAAGTAAAAACTGCAAGGCCCAAACAACGTCCAAATCGGTGAAGTGTCCGTTCCCGGGGGGGGGGGGGGGGAAGGGGAGGACGACTGCCTCAATGAAATGAAGGACAAATACCACCTTCAGAAGGAAGGAAGAGACGGAATGGAGAACAATCCTGTCCTGGGGGAAGACAGAAGGCTCGGAACAAGAAGGGCCGCCACTCAGGCACCCGTCAGAGACACGATGGCTACAGAAAACCCAACCGTACAGGACAGAAGGAGTAGAGAGAACTTCTGTAACGGCTCCAAGGAAAAATTGGAGCGCCAAGAGCCCAGTATGTAGTTCCCAGGACGGTACCGGAGGGCAGTACAAAGGAACCCAAGAGCCGCTCCATGGAAGAAGTTCCTGACAGGCCCAGAGGGACGGGGAACGCTGAAAGAGGAAGGACAGGAATGACACTTGATACTTCAAGCAACAGAGTCCCAGCCCCAGGTCCAGGCCGGACTGGAGAAAGACAGAACCATGGAGAAAGGCAGAGTGGGGGAACGCCCAGCTTCCCACAGAACCCCAGGTAAAGCCCTAAGTCCTACCACAGATCCTGGACGAAAACTCGGCTAGAAGCGAACACTAGCGAGCCCACTAGAGTCGCCTGGGCAAGCGGGTGAAAACCCAATGATCAGGCGCGGACCAGTAACACGGGTAGAACAGTCGGTAGAACTGGTCCCGTCGGCCCCCGAGCAAGGTTGTCCCGTATCCCCCCAGAGTGGGGAAGCAGAAGGACAAACGGACAGGAACCGAAGGGTCTGCCCAGCAACCGCCAGGACAAGACAGGCTAAAGCCGAAGCCAATGTAGCCACCACAGGAAGACAGACTACAGTTCCGGTGTGGGAGATCAAAAGACAATCCTGACCAAATGGTAGTCCTCCCAAGTTACCGAGAAGGTGAATCCAAAGCCGAAACATTGCCTAGAATGGAAAAAACGCAATCTGCACCCAGCGGGAGGACAGAAAGCGGTAGACCCGGTAACTAGGCACACAGCTAGTACAGCCAGTGTGGACAAGGGAGACTGAAAAGGAACACCATAACCATCCAAATGAACAAACATGCTCTCCCCAGAGGGAAGGGCAGTGAAGGAACAGCCTCTGAAGCGTGGCCGGAACAGACGCCACATCGGAATGATCTGTACCGAGTGGGAGTCAAACAGAGCCGGCGAGAAAAGGCAGGCGAGACAGAGGCCGGTATAACACCCTCCAACAAAAAAAAAAGGGGGGGGGTGGGCAACAGAGAGGCCATAGGACAGCTCAAAAGCAGAACACCGCTACACAGAGACGCCCGGTTCACCGCCACGCAGAAGGCGAATACCCTGAAGAACCCAAGGTGGAGGTCCCCCGGACCTGTATAAGCGAGCACCCAAGAGAAGTTGGGTGACCTCCCCAAGAAGAGCGCCCGAACCTGGTAGCAGATCAGACTGAAGCACCGAGGGCGCCAATCCGGAAAGAATCATACCACACTGCACCAGAATGATCTCCTTAGAGAATAGTGCAAGGCTTGCGGCAATCATCGTATCCCAAGAGAAAAAGAATGTCGCAGGAGGAAGGAGGCTACGTACGAGTAGCCCCGTAAGCAGTGAGAAGGCCAACCCACCTACAGGACGAGAAGGCATACACGGCCCAAACAACGCACAAGAACGTCCGCTCACTGCAAAAATATAACACCGCGAAGAGGGCCAGCCACAGAGTGCCACAGTATCTACGGGAGTGCAAACTGAAAGGAGTTATGCACAAGACTAATATGGAATGCGATGGAACGCAAACTGACCGCCCCGAAAGGGAGGAAATGTACCTGGCAAACTGCAGTGGGCAAGAATGCAAAGGCCTGCCCCAAAAAGGGGGAGATGCCCAAGGCCGGACCTACGTCAGAGAAGTAGGGCATACCATACTTCGCCCAGAAAGGCGCCATGCACATGGCCACACAGTATCCAGCGGAAACGCAGGAGGTCCACCTAGGGAAAAGGGGGACATGCATAGGGCTATCCTAGCATTAAGTGAGTGTGCGACAATTCACCCAACACCGAAATTTCGTGAGAGTGTAACTACTCCGCCAATGAAGGGGAACATGTGCAAGTCCAGTACAGCACATACAAGGACAGCCTTGAATCTTGTGAGCGTGCAAAATTCCACCCATGGAATTAGGGGTGGTCACGCCAAGGCCAGCACCGTATCCAAGGGGAGCGCAAGCGTTCCGCCCATGTTAGAGGCCATGCTCAAGGCCAGCAACGTATCTGGTGAGCGTAGTATGCCGCCCAGAAAAGGAAGGGGGGGGGGGGGAATCATGCACAAGGCCAGCATCGCATTCAGGGAGAATGCGAGCAGTCGGTGAGAATGTGTGTATGCCACCAGAAGGAGGCATGCCCATGGCCGGCAGCGAATCCAGTGAGAGTGCGTACACCGCCCACGGAAGGGGGGTCATGATGTGGCCGACGGTGGATCCAGAGAGAGTGCATGTATAGGGGTCATGCACATGGCCAACAATGTACAGGCGAGAGAACAACCACCGACCGAGGGAGTGTATGTATGCCGCCACCCGGGAAGGAGGCATGCCCAAGGCCGGTAGTGAATCCAATGAGAGTACATCATATCGCCTATGGAAGGTGGTCATGCACATGGCTGGCAGTGAATCCAGTGAGAGTGCCGAATGCCGTCCACAGAAGGGAGTCATGCCTATGGCAGGCAGCGAATCCAGAGAGAGTGCAGCGTTCCGCCTAAGGAAGGGGGTCGTGCACATGGCCAGCACCGTATCCGGTGAAAATGCAGTATTCCGCCTAAAAAAGGGGGGTCACGCACATGATCGGCAACGAATCCAGTGAGAGTGTAGCGTTCCGCCTATGGAAGGGGGGCACGCACATGGCCGGCAGCTAATCCAGTGAGAGTGCAGAGTTCCGCCTAAGGAAGGGGGTCGTGCACATGGCCAGCACCGTATCCGGTGAAAGTGCAGTATTCCGCCTAAAAAAGGGGGTCATGCACATGATCGGCAACGAATCCAGTGAGAGTGTAGCGTTCCGCCTATGGAAGGGGGGCACGCACATGGCCAGCAGCGAATCCAGTAAGAGTGCCGTGTTCCACCTATGTAAGGGGGTCGTGCACATGGCCAGCATTGTATCCGGAGAAACTGCAGTAGGCCGCCAAAGAAAGGGGGATCATGCACAAGGCCAACCCGCAGTTAGGGAGAGTGCAGTATCCCGCCCAGGAGGGGGGTCCTGCACATGGCAGGCACCATAACTGGAGAGGGTGACGAATGTTGCCTACAGAAAAAAGCATGCACCTTGACCAGCGCCGTAGCGCGGAGAGGGCAAAAAAACCCCCAGAAGGGGAAAAAAGAACCTGGCAGCGCCGCAGCCGGGGAGCGCGACACCATGCCGCCTATGGAAGGGGGGCATGTATACAGGCAGCACTCTGAGATGAGGCTGCAGCGTCCTGCGCAGCCCACAAGTCATATATATAATAAATTTTTTTTTTTTTTTTTTTTTTTTAAACACACAGCCTCACTGAGGCAGATGCCACCTACAGGGCACAGATCCACCCATACAGGCCTATCCTCTGTGGGCGGGGGAACCTCCAGGCGGGAAAAATTCGCGCCTGGAGAAGTTCCAGCCCCCTCCAACAGAGGCCTGAATTTTTGCGGCCTAGTAGGCCGTGAAGCTGGGGCCTAAATTTTTAGCGGCGCCCGGCGAACCGGGGCCGCACAGTATTTAAAGTAGCGTCCGGGCCTACGGAGCGGCACATACCGGCCGCGGGTGCCCACCCCGCGGGCCGGAAGAGCCGGGGCCTAAATTTTTAGCGGCGCCCGGCTGACCGGGGCCGCAAGTACCTAAAGTACCAGCCGGGCCTACGGAGCGGCACATACCGGCCGCGGGTGCCCACCCCGCGAGCCGGGGACCCGGATAGAGCGGGATCGTCTTGAAGTGGAACACAAGACTTCGGCGCCCGGCCGACCGGAAGGTTCCGACGGTCAGCCGGGGCTGTTGAAGCGCTCCTTTGCAGGCCGCGGTGCCCACCCAGGTGTCCGGAAGTCAGGACCCTGCACCCGGCAGCCATTTTACCCCTGGAGCGGGCCCTTGGCCTAGAACAGCGCTCCATATGATTTCACCCCTGCCGGCAGCTACAACCACCTTTCCCCTGGACCGGTGAGAGCAGGGAGGGTCAGTGGCAGCAAGGCGCGGGCCCTCTGGCCCTGAAGTAGTGGCCGGTAAGAGGGAGGGGGACCCTGAGACCGGGTCTGTGAGGGTGGGACGCCTGCATGACCCCTCCGTCAGGGGCAGCTAGGTGCGGACCTCCGCAGCTCCCTAGGCATTCCTCTTGTAGGAACAAGGGTGCCAATGTCCTGGAGGCCAGGAGAGAGGGAGCAGATGTCGACCTGCGGCAGCCCAGGGCCAGCCTAGGTCTAGCAGGGACAGAAGGGTCCATAGGCCCAGGTAAGGGTCAGGCACGCAGGAGACCGAGGGGGGAGGGGGGGGACGTAGGGCTGGAGAAGCCAATCTCTCACCATAGCCGTCTTCACCCTCGGTCCGTTCCAGCAGGGTCGCCCCTTCAGCTACTGGCACCGTAGTGGCAGGACGCCGGGGGAGGGACTTGGCGTGCGGGCGACCCTTGCGCTGGCGGGATGCAGGGGAGCTGGGCTGCCCTGGTCCACCTTGCCTTCTGTGGGGGAGGCAGCAGTGCGGGTGACCGGCACTGGCGCAGCTCAACCCCGGGAGAACAGAGAGGTCTAGTGCGTCTCTGTTATCCCTGATGATCTGGAACAAAAAGAAAATAAAAAAGTAAAAATCTAAAATTGAAACAAGGAGAAAGCAGCCCTGCAGAGCAGGGAGTGTCTTGCCTCCTTGGACACTAAGCAAAAACTGGCAGTCTCTCTCTCCAGGCTGAGGGTATAGCTGTGGAGGAGGGGCTTAACAGTCTTCACTTAGTGTCACGCCTCCTAGGGAGATGAGCTATACCCAAAGGTCTTCTGTGTCCCCCAAGGAAATTGGGCGAGAAAAGACAGCTACCTGTATAAAATGATTATTTCAAAGGATGTTGATGCAAACTGGGAAACCCCTTTAAAGGAATAACTGTGCCCAGGATGGGCCTAAAATTGTAATCTCCAAGGCAAGGTCAATAAAATTTCTATTGCGGATATTTTAAATGTCATTACACAGGATTGAATGATTCAAATCTGTACTGAACAACAGCTTTTCAGATTGGTATACACTGTACAGTATATGTGTAAGCACTAAAGAGTGTGGCTGCAAATCTGGATTTAAAGGGAGTCTGTCACCAGATTGTGACCTTATAGACCGCTTACATAGCGCTCTAGCATAGCAGTCTATGATTCTAATGGTACCTTTGATGTTTTCTTGTGAAGTTCCCACAAGGCAAAAACGGACTTTTATTCATATGTAAATTAGGGCTCGCAAGTGCCCAGGGGCGGCGTTCACCTCGTTGGTGCCCAGCCTCTTCCTCTGCCCGCCCCGCTCTTCCTTTGCGTCCTCCTTCTCTGCAGCGAAATCCCACGCCTGCGCTCTCCATAGCTTTGCCGGGGCATGTGCACTGCGATGCCCATTGTGGTGCGCATGCCCCGGCCAAGCAATGGAGAGCGCAGGCGCGGGATCTTGCTGCAGAGAACTTGAGAAGGAGGACGCAAAGGAAGAGCGGGGTGGGCAGAGGAAGAAGCTGGGGCAGGGATATGACGAAAAGAAGCACAACAACCTGGGCACCAACGAGGTGAACGCCGCCCCTGGGCACTTGCGAACCCCAATTTACATATGAATAAAAACGAGATTTTTGTATAACTTACCAGTAAAATCTCTTTCTCGCTCTTTCCTTGGGGGACACAGAAGACCTTGGGTATAGCTCATCTCCATAGGAGGCGTGACACTAAGTGAAAGCTGTTAAGCCCCTCCTCCACAGCTATACCCTCAGCCTGGAGAGAAAGGCAGCCAGTTGCGTGTCCAAGCAGTGAGAAAAGGCAAAGTCCAACAAGGAACCAACAAGCCAACTACCCAACGGGTAACACAAACTCGGAAACCGTGTAGAGAAAAACAACGAATGGGTGGGTGCTGTGTCCCCCAAGGAAAGAGCGAGAAAGAGATTTTACTGGTAAGTTATACAAAAATCTCGTTTTCTCGCCCAGTTTCCTTGGGGGACACAGAAGACCTTGGGACGTTCAAAAGCAGTCCAAAAGGGGAGGGACCACAGCTCCAAGGCGAAGCACCCGAAGGCATCAAGGAACCGCCGCCTGCAGACCCAGGCGGACCAAGGCAGCATACGCCGAAGCCAGAGTATGCACCCTGTAGAACTCTGTAAAGCGTGCAAGGAAGACCTGTGGCCGCCTTGCTCAAATGCATGGCCGAAGCCCAAAGCCTCCGGCCCAGGAGGCACCGACCGCTCTGGTGAAATGAACGGTGACAGTAAAGGCAGAATCCTGCCCTCGGTGCGGTAACCTCAGCAATAGCCAATCTGATAAAGCGGAGGAAAACCACCCTGGAGTCCGTCAACTCTAAGCGCGGACCTCCAGGAAACCCAAGAGACCGAACGTCGACAAGAGTCGGAGATCTCCAAGTAAAAACTGCAAGGCCCAAACAACGTCCAAATTGGTGAAGTGTTGAAGCGAAAGGCAAACACCACCTTCAGAAGGAAGGAACGGAATGTAGAACAGCCCTGTCCTGGGAAAAGACAGAAGTCTCAGAACAAAAAAGGGGGCCATTCAGGCACCCGTCAGAGACACGACTGATACGGAAACACAACCGTACAGGACAGGAGGGGTAGAGAGAACTTCTGTAACGGCTCCAAGGACAAGATTGGAGCGCCGAGAACTCAGTATGTAGTTCCCAGGGCGGTACCGAAGGACAGTACAGAGGAACCAAAGAGCCATTTCGAGTAAGAAGGTCTTGACAGGCCCAGAGGGCTGGGGAACGCTGGAAGAGGAAGAACAGCGCTGACACTGATACCTCAAGTAAAGGAATCCCAGTCCCAGGTCCAGGCCGGACTGGAAAAAAGACAGAACCATGGGGAGAGAAAAGTCAGAGTGGGGAATGCACAGCTTCCCACAGAACCCCAGATAAAAAAAAAAACATAAGTCTTACGACAGATCCTGGACGAAATACAGCCAGGAGCGGGCAGTAGCGAACCCGCTGGAGTCGCCTGGCAAGCGGGCGAAAAACCAAATGTGATCAGGCGCAGACCAGTAACACGGGCAGAAGTTGACAAACTGGTCCCGTCGGCCCCCGAGCAACGTTGTCCCGTATCCACCCGAGTGGGGGAGCAGAAGGACAGACGGAAAGGAACCAAAAGGGTCCGCCCAGCATCCGCCAGATGCCAGGACAAGACAGGCTATAGTCCATGCTGATGTAGCCATGTTCTACAGTCCCGGTGTAGGAGATCAAAGGACAATCTGGACCGAAAGGTAGTCCCCCCAAGTTACCGAGAAGGTAAGTCTACAGCAGGACCATTGTCTTAGAATGGACCACACAATCTGCACTCAGCGGGAGGACAGAACGCGGTAGACTCGATAAATCGGCACAGCTAATACAGCCAGTGTGAACAAGGGAGACAGTACGAGGCCAAAAGGAACACCGGAACCATCCACATGACAACCATGCTCTCCCCAGAGGGGAGGACAGTGAAGGAACAACCTCTGAAGTCTGGCGGGACAGAAGCCACATCAGAGTGATCTGTACCGAGCGGGGGCCAAACAGAGCTGGCGAGATAAGGTAGTCGAGACAGAGGCCGGCATAACACCCTCCAACCGAACGGAGGAGTGGGCAACAGGGAAGCCATAGGACAGCTCAAAAGCAGAACCCTGCTACACTGCGAGATGCCCGGTTCACCGCCTCGCAGAAGGAGAATACCCTGAAGAACCCAAGGCGGAGGTCCTCCGGACCTGGGTAATCGAGCACCCAAGAGAATTTGGGTGACCTTCCCGAGAAAAGCGGCCCGCACCTGGTAGCAGATCAGACTGTAGCGTAGAGGCGCCAAGAGGGAGGACTCATACCACACTACATCCGAAGAGGAGGAAATTGCAGCAGGCAAGGGAACCGCAGTCCTGCCAGAGCCAACGAAGAATTCGAGGGGCGCTCCAGACAACCGCACTCTCGACCATGTGACCACTAGCGCAGGGAAGCAATACCGCGGAAGGACGAATGGGCACGCATCTAGGAATCACGAACATTCCCTGGGATGAAGGGCCAACTAAATGAATGAGTACCACCCAGCTCCGTGCAGCAGAGAGCAAGTAGAGCCCGTCCGGGTCAGGTGGACAGAATGAACTCCTTAGAGACGAGTGCAAGGTTTGTGGCAGGCATCGTATCCCAAGAAAACAAAAGTATGCCGCAGGAAGTAGATGAGGCATACGTACGAGCAGCCCGTAAGCAGTGAGAAGGCCAACCCACCTACAGGAGGAGAAGGCATACACGGCCCAAACAACGCACAAGAACGTCCGCTCACTGCAAAAGGTTAATTTAGCGAGAAAGGGGGGGCTCGCCACAGAGTGCCACAGCATGTACGAAATTGCAAAGTGCAACCTGAAAGGGAGTTATGCACAAGCCTAGTATAGCATGCGATGGAACGCAAGCAGTCCGCCCCGAAAAGGGGGGAAATTGTATCTGGCAAACTGCAGTCGGCAAGAGTGCAAAGGCAGGTCCCAAAAGGGAGTGATGCCTAAGGCCGTACCTACTTCAGAGAAGCAGGACATACCCTATAATCCAGCATGAACGCAGGAGGTCCACCTAGTGAAAGGGGAACATGCACAGGGTTATCCTAGCATTAAGTGAGTGTGCAATAATACACCCAACACTGATTTAGCGAGATTGCAACTACTCTGCCAATGAAGGGGGACATGTACAAGTCCAGCACAGTCATACAAGGACAGCCGTGAATCTCATGAGCGTGCCAAATTCTGCCCATGGAATGAGGGGTGGCCACGCACAAGGCCAGCACCGTATCCAATGGGAGTGCAAGCGTTCCACCCATGTTAGAGGGCAATGCTCATGGCCAGCAAGGTATCCGGTGAGAGTGTAGCATGCCGCCCAGAAAAAAAGGGGGGGGTAATGCACATGGCCAGCATCTCATCCAGGGAGAGTGCGTGCACCCGCCATATATGGGAGTCATACACATGGCCAGCATCGTACTGGTGAGAGACAAACACAGTCAGTGAGAATGTGTGTATGTCACCTGAGGAAGGAAGGCATGCCCATGGCAGGCAGCGAGTCCAGCGAGAGTGCGTACACCGCCCACGGAAGAGGGGTCATGCATATGGCCGACAGCGGATCCAGCGAGAGTGCAAGCACCCCGCCATGTATGGGGTACATGCACATGGCCAGCAACGTACCTGCGAGAAAACAACCACAGACGGAGGGCTGTATGTATGCTGCCTGAGTCATGCCTATGGCCGGCAGCGAAACCAGTGAGAGTGCAGCATAGCAACATAGTACATAAGTACATCATAGCACATGAGAGAGAGTGCAGCGTTCCGGCTAAGGAAGGGGGTCGTGCACATAGCCAGTACCGTATCCGGTGAGAGTGCAGTATTCCGCCTAAAAAGGGGGGTCATGCACATGATCGGCAACAGATCCAGTGAGAGTGTAGCGTTCCGCCTAAGAAGGGGGTCACGCACATGGCCGACAGCGAATCCAGTGAGAGCGCTGCGTTCCGCCCATGGAAGGGGGTCACGCACATGGCCGGCAGTGAAACCAGTGAGAGTGCAGCGTTCCGCCTAGAGAAGGGGGTCACGTACATGGCCGACAGCGAATCCAGTGAGAACGCTGCGTTCCGCCCATGGAAGGGGGTCACGCACATGGCCGGCAGCAAATCCATAGAGAGTGCAGCATTCCGCCTAGGAAGGGGGTCATGCACATGGCCAGCACCGTATCCGGTGAAGGTGCAGCATTCCGCCTAAAAGGGGGTCATGCACATGGCCAGCCGGCAGCCAGGGAGAGTGCAGTATCCCGCCTAGGAGGGGGGGGATGCACATGGCAGGCACCATAACTGGAGAGATGATGAATGCTGCCAACGGAAGGGCCGCATGCACTTGGCCAGCGCCGTATCCTGGAAGAGGGCAGGAAAACTGCCTAAAAGGGGAAATGCCCTAGCACCGACGCAGGTTGGGAGCGCAACACTATGCCGCCTGTGGAAAGAGGGCATGCAGACATGCAGCACTACTGATGAGGCTGCAGCGTCCTGCGCAGTCCAATAGAAATATATATATATATATATATATATTTTTTTTTTTTTTTTTTATTAAAAACACAGCCTCTCTGAGGCTAAAGGGGGCCACCATATAGGGGCACAGATAGTCAGGAAAAAGGGGGGGGGCCAGCCATACAGGCCCATTGGGAGCCGGCCTGTACCCAAAAGGGTTAACATGGATCCGGCCTGGAGGGCGGCGCTGCGATCCCCTGGGGGCGGAGGAACCTCCCGGCGGGAAAAATTCGCGCCTGGAGAAGTTCCCGCCCCCTCCACCAGAGGCCGGAATTTTGCGGCCTAGCAGGCCGTGAGGCCGGGGTCTAAATTTGCGGCGCCCGGCATGTACCGCCGGAACCTGAGGCGGAGTGGCGCATCAAACCGGCCGCGGGTGCCCACCCCGCGGGCCGGTCGGAATTGCGGCCCAGCAGGCCGCGAAGCCTGGGCCACAATTTGCGGAGCCCCACCGACCGGCACCGACGGTCGGCCGGGGCCTGCTGAAGTCAAGCCCAAAGCCGGCCGCGGGAGCCCACCCCGCCGGCCGGAATGGCGGCTTGCCGGCCGCGGGAGCCCACCCCGCCGGCCGGAAGAGTCGGGGGCCCGGAATAGCGGCTTGCCGGCCGCGGGAGCCCACCCCGCCGGCCGGAAGAGTCAGGGGCCCGGAATGGCGGCTTGCCGGCCGCGGGAGCCCACCCCGCCGGTCGGAAGAGTCAGGGACCCGGAATGGCGGCCTGGCAGGAGCCTGGGCTAAGATTTTGCGGCGCCCGGCCGCACCGGACTACCAATGTCGGCCGGAGGCGAGGCCTTACTCCACAGCCGTCAGGAGCCTCA
The DNA here is from genome assembly GCF_905171765.1 of Bufo bufo. Lineage (NCBI taxonomy): Eukaryota > Metazoa > Chordata > Amphibia > Anura > Bufonidae > Bufo > Bufo bufo. The sequence continues at coordinate 478,944,882 of NC_053391.1, forward strand.
GGCCTTGACCAACACTCCGGTAGGAGATGCCTGTGCTGATTTCCACCCATGTTAGTTGCCGCTTCTGTAGCTGGCTGTGGAGACAGCCACTGGCTGCATGTCTATGGGAGCCAGGCAGGGGGAGGCAGAAGGAAATTGCCGCTCTGCGGCACCCCAGGGGCCAGCATAGATCCAGCAGGGGACTAGAGGCTCAGTATGGGGGTTAGGCACGCAGGAGACCAGGGTGGGGGGGGGTGGGGGACGTAGGGCTGGAGAAGCCTCTTTCTTACCACAGCCGTCTTCACCCTCGGTCCATTCCAGCAGGGTTGCCCCTTCAGCTACTGGCACCGTAGTGGCAGGACGCTGGAAGAGGGACTTGGCGTGCGGGCGACCCTTGCGCTGGCGGGATGTAGGGGAGCTGGGCTGCCCTGATCCACCTTGCCTTCTGTGGGGGAGGCAGCAGTGCGGGTGACCGGCACTGGCGCAGCTCAACCCCGGGAGAACAGAGAGGTCTAGTGCGACTCTGTTATCCCTGATGATCTGGAACAAAAAGAAAAGAAAAAAGTAAAAATCTAAAAATTGAAACAAGGAGAAACCAGCCCTGCAGAGCAGGGAGTGTCTTGCCTCCTTGGACACTAAGCAAAAAACTGGCTGCCTTTCTCTCCAGGCTGAGGGTATAGCTGTGGAGGAGGGGCTTAACAGCTTTCACTTAGTGTCACGCCTCCTATGGAGATGAGCTATACCCAAGGTCTTCTGTGTCCCCCAAGGAAACTGGGCGAGAAAGTCCGTTTTTGCCTTGGGGGAACTTCACAAGAAAACATCAAAGGTACCATTAGAATCATAGACTGCTATGCTAGAGCGCTATGTGAGCGGTCTATAAGGTCACAATCTGGTGACAGACTCCCTTTAATGCATAGCTCAGCACAGCTCCAGCCTTACCTGTATCCTAAGGCTTCAGTACATCTCAGTCTGTTACATCGCAGATATCTATTCCTAAAGAACACAGCCTCTGCTTTCAGTTTCCTCTCTTTACACCATTTTACTGCATGAAGCAGCTGTTTGGAGAGAGCTTTAAAATCCGCCACCTCCTGAATTTTAGGCATCAAGTGTCTTACACATTTCCTTTTTCTGTTTTGTTGTGACAAACCCCATTTTTTCTTAGGCTCATTTGACTTCTTTTTACAGCAAAGACCCTGCAAAGGAAAATATATACATTTCTATGAATGATACTTAACTATGGATCAAATATTCATGAAAAATTGTAAATATAAAGAAAATTTTCACTTAAAAATTTCAGAAAAACTTTATGGGAGAAACTCTTCAAGGCTGGTATCTCGTACGTTAGTCTTGACCTAGTTTGTGCTTTTATCAAACTCTCCAAGTTTATTAAGACACAAGGATCTCTTAATAAATTTAGCACATCTTGGGAGGTCCATGTGGCAGAAACGTACAATTTCACTTACCGCTAACAGAGCCAGCGGGCCAAAGCTCAGAGGCAGCAAAAGTACAAAAACGGAAATCTGAAGTAGATCCCTTCTACACTTTCAGTGGCCGATTTGAAAACGGCTAGTTCTTGGAAGCAGATTTAATTGTGGATTTTATAGAAGTTACCAAATACTGTAATACTCTTGTAAAAACTCCTCTAAAACCTCCTCCAAATTAGAAATCTGCCACCAAAAACTACCGTACCTGTTTTCAGCTAGCTATCAGCTACAGATTTTTCAGCCACCGATTTTGCCGTGTGAACTTAGTCTCACTGTCCGCACCTTGATGCACTTCTAACTCCCATACCATAAGCAGATTAACCAATCAAGTAGCTAATAAATCTGCACAGAAAGCTAATCATATTTACACTACCCAAGGAAAACTCGATGAGTTATACACTTGCCCAGAAGAAGGAAGAACAGATGACTTTCCGGCCCTTTGGAAACTGCAAGACAATTCTACCTTCTCCAGGACTGCACCTGTTGAGTGAAGGTATGGACTTCTCATCCACACCAAAACTCAGCTTAAGGCCTCTTGCCCTCCGAGACATACGGTCCGTGAGCTGGCCATATGTCCCGGAGCGGCATTGATCGTGTGCACGGGAGCACACAGCATGATGGATTACAATAATGCTATGCACGTCGGGGCGCCCGCGGGACTATTGTCACACACTCATAAGTTCGTATGAGTATGAGTGCGGGACAATATCCCCACGGGCGTCCCCAAAATCATTGTAATCTATGCCGCTCTGGGACATATGGCCCGCTCATGGACCGTATATCTCAGAGGGCATACGGTCGTGTGCAAGAGGCCTAACTCTGCTTGGCATCTCATGCAGGGCTGGGCCTGTTGAAGATTGGGAGGCTACAGACCCATATTTAAAATTTAAAAATTTTTTAATCAACCATGTCACACAAATATCCCATAGCCAAGTAGACCATTACACTGAACTTAAAGAGGACCTGTCACCTCCTCAGACATGTCTTATAGTAACTACTTGCATTCCCCATCTAATAACATTTCTAAAGCATTTGTTCTTTTACTGCTATGTTGTTCTATTACTTTGGTATTTTTACTAGAAATTTATGAATGAATTGCTAGCATCTTGCAGTAAAAGGTACAGATGGGTGTTATCAGTGGGAGGTGTGTCCCCGCACAGTCTGACACCAGCAGCACTGATTGGACAAAGTAAGACACACCCACTACTGGTAATACCCAGCAGTACCTTTACTGCAGATTGCTGGCAATTTGTAACTTTTTAGCAGGAATAATACAGAGATGGCACAACACAGAGTCCTAAGAATAGATGCTGCAGAATTGGTATTACATGGGGAATGCAAGTAGTTTCTGAAACAGACATGTCAGGAGAGGTGACAAGTCCTCTTTAAGAGTTATAGCACTTCTAATACCTAGGGGGTAGGAGGGCAAAAGTTCTGATTTTGACTGACCTACATGTGAAACGTTTATATGGTGAAGCCAATGTTTTATAATGTCTCACTCCACTCAGAGGGATAGATGGATTGAAGAATTGTTTCAACAAGGTCTCAAGCTCCAAAATGAACACGGAAAATACAACCTTAATGACCTGCAGCCATGAGCGAGTATCCATATACTTGCCTAACGCAACTCATATGGCTATTCCCCCGCAAAGTATAAATGGTAATCACAAACATCCTCAGATTAAATAGGCTCAGATTAAATAGATGCTTCACTGAATCCACCTTATGCTCCAATCACACGTCCACAAATGGGTCCACATCCGTTCTGCAATATCGGGAACGCGTGCGGACCCATTTATTCTCAATGGGGCAGGAATGGATGCGGAGAGCACACTATGTGCTCTCCGCATCCGCATTTCCGGAGCGGGGCCCTGATCTTCCGGTCCGCAGCTTCGGAAAAAAGGCAGTTCTATGGGGGTGCCGGCCGGGTGTATTGCGGATCCGCAATACACTACGGATGTGTGAATGGACCCTTAAAGTGAGATTCGAAGGCCTAGTTCAGACGTATGATATTTCCATTGGTTGTTGTGAGCCAAAACCAGGTGCGGGTCAAAAACACACAACAGGTGTAGATCTTTTCATTATACCTTATCTCTGGGTGGCCTCCACTCCTGGTTTTGGCTCACAAAAACGGATGGAAATAACTGACCAAATAACTAATGTGTGAACTGGGCCTAAGCTGCATTAAATAGTTATTTTACTGGTCTTTGGTGGAAGTTGAAACCTCAACTTTCTGTATGGTAGGCAGGAGAATTACTATTCGACTATAGACCTACCATCCACAGAATTTACCACACCGAACACCCGCTGGTGTTTGGAATTAAAGGGGTTATCCTGGTAAATATAATGACCTATCCTTAGAATCGGAGAGTCCTGGCACCCTAGAAAACTAGGAAACTGAAACGAACATCATCTAGGAACAATTTATGACAGATTTCTGGTGTAAATATAAAATATGTTAGGACAATCTTTATGCAAAAGTGGGGAGTGTGGTGTACAATGGCAAAAACAGTTAAATAATTAAGCAAAAAGGGGAATTTTAGACTTTTTGGTTCCACTTTTCTGCCCCAGCAGACTTGTTAAATTCCCTCCTGTGTGTTTATACTGATGTCCTATCCTTAACCATGTCAGTTCGGTGAGGTCCATCTCCTGACACCTCAATCAACTTGCTGACCGAAGAGGCCACACAGTGCTCAGGCGAGAACTACATCCCATTGTTCACCAGACTCAGCACTGTACAATCGGTACTGAAGCTTGGTCCTATTCACCTAAACGGGACTGAGCTTAAGAGAAGTGCACTGGCAGACACAGCCACTACAACATGGATGGCATGAAGGGACCGTGGTTGGAGCACAGTGATCCCCATTAGTCAGCTGACTGGTGCCAATGCCGGGAATCAAACCTCCAGCAATTGGATATTGATGGCCTATCTGAAAAATAGGACACCAATATCAAAGTCTGGAAAAAACGCTTAAGATTTAATGCTATAAATGAGCAAGTACTGTACATTAATTCTAGGTCAACTGAAACTTACTTGTAAACTGCTTGCTTTTACTGGCAGAAATAATGTTTTAACATCAAAGGGGTCCAGCTTCCCTGCACATCAACACAGAAATGCAAAGTATAGTTACTTTCTGTACAGACATGATAGGTAATGTCACTCCCAAGGAACATGCAGTATGTGTATCTTGGCCAGTGGCCTTGGTCCTCTAACTGTAGCAACACCAACGCCTAGCATTCTCCAAAACGTGGCCATACACATCAGACTAAGGTCGGTCAAACAATCCGATTTTGGTGGGACCAGCCTACTGTCCAATGTGTATTAAATGTTCAGCCAACATGCATGCAGTGGTAGTGCATGGAAAAAGGATCAGAAATGGTTGAACTTCAGTTCTGTGGCAGCTGAGCAGTTAATGTCTACACACAAATACTTGTAAGGTGGCGTAGTTAAAAGGGTATTCCGCTGGGTTAAAGTTATACCCTATCCACAGGATGGAGGGATAACTATCAGATCGGTGGGGTCCTACGATCTCGAGAAAGTGGGCCCCGTACCCCCTGCCTGACAAGAATGGAGCAGCTGGTCACACATGCGTGCAGCAGCTCCATTCATCTCTATGGGAATTCTGGAGATAGCGGAGCGCTGTACTCTGCCATCTCTGAAACAATCAATGAATGGAGCGGCTAGGGGCATGTGCGACCAGTAGCTCTATTGTTTTCAGGTGGGCTGCAGGGGGTACAGGGCCCATCTTCTCGTGATCGTAGGACCCCACCGAACTAATAGTTAACCCCTATCCACAGGATAGAGGACAACTTTAGCCAACCGGAATACCCCTTTAAAAAATCATAGTACATAGAGAGTGCAGGTGAAATGAGGTCAAATATGACAGGCTATTTATGCTAAACCTGTGGAACAGGCCAGCAAATGCATATGTGTAACAATCTGCTAAGGAAATCTGCAGCAAATCCGTCATGTGTGAATAGAGCCTTAGGCTACATCCGCTGTTATATGTTCCAGCACCTACTTTTGTTGCCAGCGACTCCATTAATGGCATTAACAGCAGATCTGTGCGTAAACGAGCCCAACAGCAGAGCAAATACAGAACTACTCCATAGTGGAGGACTAGACATTACAGGGGATATCAGACCAAAATCCGAAAAGCCTTCGTCTATAGTACACTCTGCTCCTATTAACTAGCAATAGCTTGATAAATCCCAGTCTTTTCCAGGTAATGAAATAATATGAAAGAAATAACATGACATGTGGAACATAACCCCCATTCTCTCACCTCTAGTAAATCTCTGCTTTTGTATTGGCTGCCCCACATCAACAAATGCTTTCGTTTCTTTTATATCAAGATCTTTGATTACACCCATCGTTTCCTCTCTACCCAGGTTACTGCGGTCAAATCTTATACTCTGAAATTGCGCTTTGCCTTTTTTGGAAGAAAACGGGTTTTGTGGTTTATTTCCAACAAAATCACTGAAAACAGAACCAATGTGGTCTTCAATATTATCAGGGAACACAAAGTCTTTAAAGTAAGGCATTTTCTGAAAGGCTGACACCTCTTTCTGCAGAGAAATGTGTGGGCTATACAAGGCGATGAGAAGTTTTAACAGTCCTCTGTGCAGAACCCTAAAAAAGAAATGAAAATTATTGTGCTTCTGTTTAGTAATGGATCCCACCATTAATGGGTCTGTCCAATTCCCCTTTCTACTGGGCAGAATAGTTCAGCAGACAATACATACATGTGGGAGCTATACATTTGGGGCATATTATATATTACACTTGCTACCTCTGTATTCCTTTAAATTAGAGGAATACTCTGTACAACACAAACTGGCCCAGATTTACTAATCTTACAGATTGTCCTTTTACACAATCTGATGGGTTAGGCAATTATAGGGAACAAACCAGATATTACCGATAATTGCCTGATCATCAGCAGAGACAAGGGCTGCATTTACATATAGCAATCACCTCCGCTGTATGGGGAAAACAGTGATCACTTTCCCCAAAGAAGATCATTGCTCCTGGGCAGCAGATCTCTGTTTAGACAGCATGATCTGCTGCAGACAAACAATGATTTCATGTGCTGGCAGAATGACACGATCACCTGAGGAACCAGCGTCTGCTTGCTCATCGGGCGATCCCTGGCACATTTTACACAGGCCAATTACTGGGAATGAACATTTATCAGGTCGTGTAAAAGGACCTTTAGGGCTGTATCACACGAGCGAGTCCATTGCGGGAATCAAGTTCCTTGTGTGAGCGCGATCCTCTGTTCTGGACTTGCACACTACCGCAGTTTTGAAGATCAAATGCAGACAAAAACCACGGTCATGTGCATGAGCCCTTACCCTTCTTCTTCATGGTGTACAGGTGCCCTTAAGCTACTTTCACACCAGTGCTATTGCTGGATCGTCACGGATCAGCAAAAACGCTTCCGTCATGATAATACAACCGTCTGCATCTGTTATGAACGGATCAGGTTGTATTATCTCTAAAATAGCGAAGACGGATCCGGGGGACGGATCCGTTTTCTATTGTGTCAGAGAAAACTGATCCGTCTTGCTCCGCATCACATTGCAGACAGAAAAATGCTGCTTGCAGCGTTATTCTGTCCATGACAGGGACGCAGCCAAACGGAACGGAATGCATTTTGGTGCATTCCGTTTCGTTCAGTTTTGTCCCTATTGAATGGGGACAAAACGGAAGCGTTTTCCCCCGCTATTGAAATCCTATGACGGATCTCAATAGCGGACAGGGAAAGCGCAGGTGTGAAAGTAGCCTTAGACAGGCTGTCTAAACCTGCACCAAATTTATTAGAGGGGCTCAGGCGGGATGGTAAATGTGGTGCAGGGTTAGGACTTTTGTCTAGGCCTATACCGGACAGAATTGTACGCCAGACTTGTGATGCTCTTTTCCTTGCAGCTCCTCCCTTTTCCAGTAAGCCCCGACCTCCTTTTCAGGCCAGGTGGAAAAAAAAAAGTATCGAATCCCTACCCGTGCCATAATTGCACCAATTTGTACTTTTTAGTCAGCTTTTAGACCAGGCATCCTCAAACTGCGGCCCTCGAGCTGTTACAAAACTACAACTCCCAGCATGCCCGATCAGCCTACAGGCATCAGCCTACAGCAGGGCATTGTGGGAGTTGTAGTTTTACAACAACTGGAGCGCCGCCGTTTGAGGATGCCTGTTTTAGACGCAGACAGATTAGTATATCTGGGCCACTGTGTTATGCCTAGTGCAGAGGAGTGGAGTATCTCATTACTGTGTCATACTCCACTCCCTCACATCATGCACCAGGCATAACACCGCACATCCGTGTGCTCCAGCGTGCTCTTTTAATGTATCTCTTTAGTATTTTCTGAGCTGCTGTAAATACTCAATGGCATTAATAGAGGAGAAAAGTGCAAGAAGTGGAACGACACAGTTCCTACTACGCAACGTCATATGTATACATACCATAAACGACTCAACAATCCCAGCAGCACAACATTTAGGATAATGAACTCCTCCAAGTTCAGATGCTGTAAGCATAAACTGTTCATGGCAGTAAAGGAAAAATGTACAACAAAACGTATTTTATATGCAAATAAGTGCGGTCGTGGCCAAATCATATTTTCACTAAAGTTTCAACAATTTACATAAAAATGACACAGTTTTGCTATAATTATGCGTAAACTGTAAAAGCTGCAATTTGATCACGATATGGAAATGTGTTTTTTTTTGTGGGGTCTATTTTCCAAAACCCAGCATGCTGTAAGTGCGGCTGTTCTTTTTTGCCCACAGATGCTTTAAAGAAAATAGATCAGAAAATGACCCATTCTTTAACAGGGAACCTGTCACTGGCGACCTCAATATCCAACTATTTGCATCACATCGCTCTGGTTCACCTCATTAATACGCTGTTTTTCTTTTGTTGATGAGGCTCAGCTCACAAGGTAACACTTTTTATTAATATGTATATTATGCTTTTGGTGCAATGAGGGCGTCACCACTGTTCTTGTTGTACACAAGCTCCACCCCTTTCTGTGGCCAGCCCTTCCCTGGCTGCTTTGATTGACAGGGTTAGGAAAAAAAAAGGGTTAATCCTGTACTCCTATGGAGGGAAATATAGGATATAGATGCAGGGCGCCAAGCAATTGGTTGTAGCAGTGTCAAACAGGACATTCACATCCAGAGAACCGCGCGGAGCAGCCGAGGAGCCACCAACGGGAAGTAGTTAAGTATGATTCCCTTCGCAGGTCTACCCAGGATGGGGGTTTGCCATAAAGACCCTCAAAAGGTGAACTTTATGAGGTTGCATCATGAAGACAACAGTGTTTTGTATGGGACCTGGCCAGTGATCAGCCAGCTCTGCTTCTTTAACCAAACCGCAGTCACTGGTAGAAGCATAGTCTGCTTATATACAAGCAGGACATTAAAGTGAATTGCTGTCTCTATAATGTATGGACATCCCAGCCCGCCAGAAAGGGTCTCCATTATAGAGGGGGACCTTAAAAGGGCATATGGACAGGAGTGGTCACTGTTATTGATCCACCTGAAAAGAAAAAGTATGCTCTACTAACTAAAAAAAAAAAAAAAAGTGCAGCTATTAACCCCTTCAGTACCAAGCCACTTTTCACCTTAAATCCCAGGCCGATTTTTGCAAATCTGACGTGTCACTTTATGTGGTAATAACTTTGGAACGCATTTACTTATCCAAGCCGTTCTGAGAATGTTTTCTCGTAACACATTGTACTTCATGACGTGGTAAGTTCGAGTCGATATATTAAACCTTTATTTATAAAATAATCCAAAATTTAGAAAAATTTTCTAAATTAGAATTTTTCTACTTTTAAAACAGAAAGTGATACCTCCTAAAATGTTTATTACTTAACATTTCCCATATGTTTGCTTTATGTTGGCATCATTTTGTAAATGTCATTTTATTTATTTTAGGACGTTAGAAGGCTTAGAAGTAATTTTTAAAATTTTTACATTTTTTCCCAAACCATTTTTTTTAAGCACCAATTCAGTTATAAAGCGATTTTAGGGGCTTACGTAATGGAAACCACCCATAAATGACCCTATTTTAGAAACTACACCCCTCAAATTATTCAAAACTGATGTTACAACTTTGTTAACCCTTGAGGTGTTCCACAAGAATTAAAGGAAAATGGTGAAGTTTCAAAATTTCACTTTTTTGGTAGATTTTTTATGTAAAATAATTTTTTTCTTGCAACACAGTAAGGGTTAACAGCAAAATAAACCTCAATATATATTACTCTGATTCTGCAGTTTACAGAAATACCCCATATGTGGCAGTAAACTGCCCTATGTGCACATGTCAGTGGTCAGAAGGAAAGGAGCGCCATATGGATTTTGGAGGCAGATTTAGCTAGAATGGTTTTTAGGCCCCATTTTGTATTTGAAGAGACCCTGACGTACCGCTACAGTGGAAACCCTCAAAAAGTGACTCCATTTTGGAAACTACACCCCTTAAAGAATATATTAAGGGGGGTACTGAGCACTTTGACCCCTTAAGTGTTTTACGGAATTTGAAAACACTTGGCTGTGAAAATGAAAAGTTTAATTTCTTCCAATAAAATGATGCTTTAGCCCCAAATTTTTCATCTTCAGAAGGGGTAACAGGAGAAAATGCACCCCACAATTTGTTACCCATTTTCTCCTGAATACGGCAAAACCCCATATGTGGTGGTAAACTGTTGGGTGGGGGGGGGGGGGGCACATGGCAGTATTCAAAACGGAAGGAGCACCATATGGCTTTTGCAGCACAGAGTTTGATGGACTTGTTTGCGGGTGCCATTGGTTTTTATTTTTTGAGTGATTGTCTTATGTGGGGGCTCATTTTTTGCGGGATGAGATAAAGGTTTGATTGGTACCATTTTGGGCTAAATATGCCTTTTTAATCGCTTGGTATTAGTTTTTGTGAGGCAAGGTGACCAGAAAATGGCTGTTTTGGCACTGTTTTTTTTTTTTACAGCGTTTACCTGACAGACTGTCGATATGGATGCGGCAATACCTAATATGTCTACTTTTCTCTTTTTTTTTTTTACTTTATTTTAGGAAAAGGAGGTTTGTTTGTTTTTTACTTGAAATTTTTTTTTTGTAAAACTTTCTTTTTTTTACTTCTTTTTTAACTTTAATTTTCATCCCACTCTGGGACTTAAACTTTTAGGGGTCTGATCCCCTTTACAATGCATCACAATACTTCTGTGTTGTGATGCATTGGCTGTAAGTGTATTACAGACTGTAATGCACTTCGGCCTGCTTGCCTGTGAGATCCAGGGGGCTGGATCTCACAGGCTGACAGGGAAGGCAGACACAATACCTAAGGAAGGCATCGGGCTGCCTTCTCTGCCATCGGGTCCCAGTCACAGCAGCACGGGGTACTGATGGACACCCGGCAGGATACCGCACGTGCCCCGGTCAGCGCTGACCGGGGCAGCGCAAGGGTTAATGTGCCTATCAGTGACTGCCGGACCCCTGCCGCTGATCAGGTGGGTTAAACAATTACAAAATGAAAAAAAAAATAATAATAATTATGCCTCAACAGTAAACTGTAGACATGAAACAAAGAAAAAAAAATAAACTGATTCTGGGCCTTGAACAGTTTATTACATATGTCAACCCCTCCCCTTCTAATGATAAGGTACTTCAGATAAAATGTCTATTTTTGATGATACATCCTACATCCTAACTGAAGACACTGGCATATAAGATGAAAAGTAAAAAGTAGATAGTAAGCCCTCGCAGGCAGGGTCTTCCCTGGGTTCCCGCTTTGTTTTACATCATGTGTACCCCCTTTTAGATGTACAGCTCCTTGAAATTAATGGCGCTTTCCAATAAATAATAAATTATGAGCACCATTGGTTAAACGGAAAGATATACATAAAGGATACCGACAGGCCTTGTTGCAGCAATCCATGAGACGTACTAGTAACTTGCAGGAACCCAGAATTTTCATAGACACCAGCTCCAAAATAGGTTGACATGGGACAGTGCAATACTGTGCACCTTCAAGCTCGCTTTTCCTAAACAAGTTGAAGAAGATGAAGGTCAAAAAAGTCTGTACCACATAAATAGGCCAACACATTGTAAAATGGGGAGGAGGAAGGAGACATCAGATACCGCAAATCAGACATCAGATACCCTCACACGCGACGCCCGTGCGAAAGAGGCCTAACTTTGAGCGCCGCTGCCTTCTTGCACCTTACCAAGCGCTGCTTGTCTTCTTTCTTCTTCTTTAATGACCTGGGAGAAAAGGACCTTTGGTGAGATCACTGCGCTCATGGACCATGTAATGAGCGCAGTGACGTCACCAAAGGTCCTTTTCCTCCAAGGTCATCAAAGAAGAAGAAAAGGTCATCAAAGAAGAAGAAAGAAGACGAGCCAGGCTGCGCGAACAAGTGGATTAGGTGAGTTTATTTATTTATTTTTAACGCCCTTCATCCCTAATTTACTTAGCATTCTGTATTCAGAATGCTGTTATTTTCCCTTATAACCATGTTATAAAGGAAAATAATAATGATCGGGTCCCCATCTCGATCGTCACCTAGCAACCGTGAGTGAAAATCGCACCGCATCCGCACTTGCTTGCAGATGCTTGTGATTTTCATGCAGCCCCATTCACTTCTATGGGGCCTGCGTTGTGTGAAAAACACACAAAATAGAGCATGCTGCGATTTTCACGCAACGCACAAGTGATGCGTGAAAATCACCGCTCATGTGCACAGCCCCATAGCAATGAATGGGTCAGGATTCAGTGCGGGTGCAATGTGTTCACCTCACTCATTGCACCCGCGCGGAAAACTTGCCCGTATAAAAGCCTTAATCGGCGTGGGTCCCGGGTGTTGTACCCTAATCCATCAGATACTGATGACCTACTCAGTGTATAAGTCACCAGTTAAAAAAAACATTTATAAATCTCGGAAAACCCTTTTAAAAATATGTTTTTTTAAAACCTTGATTTAAACAATAGTCGTTTTCTGATGACACACTCCCTTTCAAAGATTTACCAGCCAGCGGTAAATGAGAAACTGACATGTGCCACCAAAGACAGGACATGTCCCAACATGCGGATTGCGGACCCATTGAAGAGATGTGGTGTGCACTCGGCCACTATATGCGTTTTGTGGATCTGCAGTTTGCTGTCTGCAAAACGGACACAGTCGTTTGTATGCCCCCTGAGCCTCACGTCAGTTTCTCAAGGACTGTGAGAGTGGTCAAGGGCACCCTCCAACTTTGGTTTGGCGGCTGCACTGCTCATCCTATAGATGCATCTACTTAAACATGTTATTAATGGAGTGAGTAAGAACATACACTGGGCATAAATCCATCATCTCTTTCATGGAGTCTTCTAAGCCCATCGACTTTATCCGTCTTGTACATTGTTGTACCTGGAGAAGCAAAGGGAAAAAGAAGGCTTATAGTCTGGTTTTCATAATGCCATGGATTAAGTGGGAACATGTTTTACTTCATTACTACTTGTGACATGAACGTCTCATCACAAAAACAACTCAATTATGTAATAGGGGAGAACAGATGCAAGGAAATCACATCCCAAGTGCCAGCTCCCTACAGTGCTGCCAGTGTGAGGACCCTTAAGATAAATGTACCTGCATGGATGTCAGAGGGATTCCTCACTCTCAGGGTCTCATATACAGTTCATGCTGAACTAGCCAGGGCCTTAAAAGGCTATGTACACCTTTTTTTTTATGATTGCAATTAACTTATTTTGGGCTAAAAATCATATTTTCAATTGGCCTTTATTAAAAATATTGAGCCATTATTTCACAGAGGGTTAACAGTTTTTCTAACTGTGTGACTGGTGCTTTTACTTTGTGCGGGTCATCTAACTCTTATTTCTAAACTACTGAGAGCTCATAAACACTTATTTTAGCCACATTCTTATCAGTAAGACAAGGATTGAGATTTATTGAGTGTTTATAAGGTCAGAGAGCAGAGATAAGGAGTCTGTCTGCTCCCCAGATGACGGAAAAGACAGAAAAAATCCACAGGCAGCTCATACAGCATGTCTGCTCTGAACAGAAAAAAGGATTCCATATTGTTAATAAAGACCAACTAAAAAAAAAATATTTTTAGCTAAAAATAAGTACAATGCAATAATAAATAAAAAATTGCATGTACATAGCCTTTAATAAATCTCCATAAGAGGCACATTTACACAGGTCAATATTTGGCATTAATTTGACAATTTCTGAGCTAACAGCATAATTTAATTTAGAAAATCCCATTTGAACAGCACCAGGCACTAGTGTGGGCGGTGTTCTGTGGTGACATACGGAGCTCACTGCTCTACTAGAATCTGTATCCCAGTAAAAAAAAAAAAGCATCTTATCAAAGGTTAGATCAGTTGGCATCAGACTAGGACCCTCCGTACCAGCACAGAATGGAGGGGCTGTCCAGCATGGGCACTACTGCTCCATTTAAACTCTATTGGAAGGATGAACACAGCCACGTGCTGAGCTCCAATGCACAGGTGATATGAGTCATTTGGGGTTTTCCGTACCCACACAATAAAAAAAAAAAACATGAAAATGAATGGATATATATGAGAATGGCAGGTCCGTCTAGAAAAAAAAAAAAGCAATCGGCTGCAACGGCCCTTAAAGGGGATAAGCCAAACCCAATGTAGACAATCCAAAAAAAAGGGCAGCACTCCAAAAAAAAAAAAGAAAATGAAAAAAACTTTTGTTCACCCATGTGGAAAATGCGACGTTTCGGCTCAGCAATAGAGCCTTCCTCAAGCAGTATATATTATATGCACGGAAGAAAATTGAGAGCATCACAGAAAAGTCAAACTCTGTCACTTAGGCTAATTGCACACGAGCACGTTCAGTCCAGGAAACACACTCTGTATGACAGGCACATTTCCCAGACCAAACATTGCTTCTCTGCCTCAAAATCCCAGAAAACCTCTTTAAAGGAGTTCTCCGGTAATAAGGCCTGTCCCACTAAGCTAAGGATTCATACTTATCTGCTCCCTGCCGCCTCTGGCGTCTCCATCTTCCAGCGCTGCATGGGTATGGTCACATGCTCCGCTGCAGCCAATGACTGGCTTCAGCAGTGACATGCTGCTTCTGGCCACAACACCACTGAGGCCAGTCATTGGCTGCAACAGAGCATGTGACCATGCAGCAGTGCTAGGGACCGGAAGATGGAGACACCAGAGGCAGTACAGAGAGAGTAAGTAAGTATGAGGCCCCTTTCACACGGGCGAGTATTCCGCGCAGATGCGATGCGTGAGTTGAACGCATTGCACCCGCACTGAATCATGACCCATTCATTTCTAAGGGCTGTGCACAGGAGCTGTTATTTTCACGCATCACTTGTGCGTTGCGTGAAAATCGCAGCATGTTCTATATTCTGCGTTTTTCGAGCAACGCAGGCCCCATAGAAGTGAATGGGGTTGCGTGAAAATCGCAAGCAAGTGCGGATGCGGTTTTCATGCACGGTTGCTAGGTGACGATCGGGATGGGGACCCGATCATTATTATTTTCCCTTATAACATGGTTATAAGGGAAAATAATAGCATTCTGAATACAGAATGCATAGTACAATAGGGCTGCCGGGGTTAAAAAAAATAAAAAAATAATTTTATTCACCTTAATCCACTTGTTCGCGCAGCCGGCATCTCCTTCTGTCTTTAACTGTGAGCAATAGGACCTTTGATGATGTCACTACGCTCATCACATGATCCATCACCATGGTGAAGGATCATGTGATGGACCATGTGATGAACGCAGTGACATCATCAAAAGGTCCTATTGCTCACAGTTAAAGACAGAAGAGATGCGGGCTGCGCGAACAAGTGGATTAAGGCGAGTTAAAAAAAAAAACATTTTTTTTAACCCCTCCAGTCCTATTTTACTTAGCATTCTGTATTCAGAATGCTATTATTTTCCCTTAAAACCATTTTATAAGGGAAAATAATACAATCTACAGAACACCGATCCCAAACCCGAACTTCTGTTCGGGTTTGGGTACCAAACATGAGCGGTTTTTCTCACGCGAGTGCAAAACGCATTACAATGTTTTGCACTAGTGCGGAAAAATCGTGCATGTTCCCGCAACGCACCCGCACCTTTTCCCGCAACGCCCGTGTGAAATCAGCCTGAGTCTGTGGGGCAGGCTCTGAGTACATGGTGAAATATCTTTATTACCGATGAACCCCTTTCACAACCCATGTTACCATATGATCTACCTACCTGTTTTAAAGCTAGGTACGGTTTATGACAGCTCAGCTTGTGGTGATACACGTACAGTATGGAATCCAGTGTTGCAACTTCGGCATTTAATGTTTCGCTCTTCAAAAAGGAGTGAACAGCAGAACATTTATTATGAAGGTTCTTCATCCCCTTTTCTGGAAGAAAAAATGTATTAAAGGTCTTTTAGTGTCACCAAAACATGATCAGTTCACACTTTGAGGGAAACAATAATAATTCTCTGTATATATACACATAAATCAGCAAGAATACATGATACCATTACCTTAGGGTACTTTCACACTAGCGGTTTTCTTTTCCGGCACTGAGTTCCGACACAGGGGCTCAATACCAGAAAAGAACTGATCAGTTATATCCCCATGCATTCTGAATGCAGAGAAATCCGTTCAGGATGCATCAGGATGTCTTCAGTTCAGTCACTGAACAGCGTTTTGGACAGCGGAAATACCGCAGCATGCTGCAATATTATCTCTGTCCAAAATTCCGGATCAGTTGCCGAGTTACTGCAAAACGGATCCGGCATTGCGGTCTGTGCATGCTCAGACAGCAAAAAAAGTGAGAAAAAATAAATGCCAAATCTCTATACCTTGCGAAAAGTTAATACCGGAAGTGACGCGGCCGCACAGGGATCAGCTGGAGGAGGGTGTGCGCTGCGCAAGCACACATCCACCGGCTTACCAAAGAATCATTGCAGTGCCGTGATAGAAGTACTTTGTGCACCGCGCGTGCGCACTTAGGGGGATAGGGATTTTGCAGCACAAAATGTTGCATCAGATCTCCCTACCCCTGAGTGCGCCGGCGACTGGTGACCTCGGTATCCAGCACTCAGCTCTGCAACTGATGATTTGTGGGCGCCTGCGCACTCAGGGGCAGGGAGATCTGATCCCTGTGCGGCCGCGTCACTTCCAATATAGACTTTTCGCAAGGTATAGAGATTTGGCAGAACACCGGATCCGATGAGCGACGGATCCGGCATTTCAATGCATTTGTCTGACAAATGCCATCAGTTTGCATACGGTTTGACGGATCTGCCTGCAGGATTCCTCTGCTGTCTATAGAGCACCACACACAGGGGAGCCCTGCACATGGTCAGCAGACTCCAGGCTGCTGCAGGACATTCCAGAACATTGACCACACTGCACCCTGTCACATCACCTGTGTGGTCTCCGGGGGGCACGCTCAGCTGGCACTGAATGGCAGGTCTGGGCACAGAAATACGATTCCAGGGGTCAGGTGCCATGCTGAGGCACTCCACACTCTACCAGTACAGCGTGCAACAAAGTTTTCGTTGCCCCGGAAGTAGTCTCCTCACCCCGCTAACCGCTTCCGGGCTGTGCCAGCAGCAGTCCGATCGCAAGTCCCCCTGGAACTAGTGTGCGCAGATATAAAAGCGGCTCCGCAGTCAGAACATGTCTCCGTCATCCGTTTACATGGGGCCTGGATGTCGCATGCAATGAGTGTGAACGGTGTGGCGTTGTGCCGCATGGTAGACCAGTCCAAGCTTCAGGGCTGAAGTTCCGTCTGATCCGATGAGGACCCTCTCACTGTCCGCATCCGCACGGCTGTCACGGCTCCGCAAAAAAAACGTCCTGTTCTTGTCCGTTTTGCAGACAAGGATAGGACTTTTCTACTGAAGGGAAAAAAAAAAAAAAAAAGTGGCATGCACTCGGCCGGGATCTGCAATTTGCTGACCGCAAAACACGGCCGTCCGTTCAGTTTTTTTTTTGTGGACCGTATACGGAACCATTCATTTCAATGGGTCCGCAAAAAAAAACTGGTTACTCCGTGTGCATTCCGTTCCGCAAAAAAATAGAGCACGTCTTATTATTGTCCAAATTACGGACAAGGCTAGTACTGTTCTATTATGGGCCAGCTCATCCTTATTTTTTGCGGATTTCAAAATACATACGGTCGTGTGCATAAGGCCTTAGGGCTCTTGCACATGAACGTGTGAGGCCCGCAACCAGCGAGTCCACAGAATACAGGCATCGGCTGTAACCGCGAATGGATCTGCAAATGGCAGGTGCCCATGCATTCCGGTCCGCGGCGCACACATTCGTGTGCATGACTGGGACTCGCCTTGTTTTTCGGTAAGGCTGGGGCTACACACTGACACGTAGATCGCAATGTCCTGGCTGCAGCTGTATTACGTCATCTGCACACATTGCGCCAGCTGTATAATAATGGCGCAGGCACAGCGCCGGAATAGTATATTGTTGAGGCCTATCTACTTGCAGTCATGGCATGGACATGGTCACCTGTGCTGCTTCCCATCTTTGCTTGATTGACGTGGATCAGGCATGCTCAACCTGCGACCCTCCAGCTGTTGCAAAACTGCAAATCCCATCATTCCCAGACAGCCTAAAGAAGGGCATGATGGGAGTTGTAGTTTTACAACAGCTGGAGGGCCGCAGGTTGAGCATCCCTGGACATGGATGATCTCATCCACAGACCTCTCCAAATCTAGTGAGATGGGAAACGATCCCCTGCATTACGGGATTTGTGATGGGCACGAGCATGTGGCACTTCGGTACAATGGTATCCCTAATGGCAGTGGTCTCTGACAGCCGGATATGGAGCCCTGCCACAATGCAAAAGTTCAAGGTGTTGACTTGACCTCCTAAAGCTGCCTGCACACCATGCCGGTGGTCGCACATAAGATCCGCACAGATTTATGAGCATTTCTGCAACATATCCGCACCAAAATCCACCATTTCTAATTGCCGCGTATCTCGCCCTTTGTTGGAAAAGGGTGAAATGTAAAACCGCAAACATAAGGGTGCCTTTACATGCGGCAGATTTGGTGGCAGAAACTGAAATTTGGTCCCATTCATTTGAATGGGGCAGCAAGCACATGGATTTCTGCCAGCTCCATCAAGGTGAACGGAGATGATTTTCAGTCGCTGAACTTTCTGCCGCGTGTGAAGGCAGCCTAATTGACATGCTGCAGATTTGGAGACCCGCAATGCAGGTCAGCTTCCGCAAAGTGTGCGTGGGATTTGTGAGTGTGCGGGTACTGTACTACGCTGAGGTTTCTCCGCAACGTGTGCAGGTGGTCTAAAACCATCTGATCAAGCAGCTGTGGGATTACTGAAAAAACAAATCCAGCCCATGGAGGCCCCACCTCGCCTCTTACAGAAATGACCCCTGCAAGACCCTCAAAGAATTCAGTTTTTGCATTTTCGTTTTTTACTCCTGTCCTCTGAACTATAACGTTGTGTGCATGATCCCTAACGAGTGCGGGGAATGCAGTGCTCCCGACCGCTTCCGTGGCTGACCCCTGTCTGTACCGTTTTTTTTGCGGCCCTTATGCGGAACCATTCATTTCAATGGGGCCGCAAAAAAAACAGGAATGACTCCATGTGTATTCTGTATGTCCGTTCCACAAAGGAATAGAACGTTCTATTCTTGTCCGTTTTGCGGACAAGGACAGACATTGTTACAATGGATCCACAAGAAAAAAAACAGATGTAACACGTCATCCATATTTTTTTTGCGGATCCGTGTTTTGCGGACCACAAAATACATATGTTCGTGTGAATGAGCCCTTCACTGCACACAGTCTAGCTTGTAGCAGCGGTGCAGTGTAATTACGAATGCTGGCCCATGGTAGGAGCAGTTGTAATAACACTGCACCTCTGCTACATCCAGATGGCCTGCAGGTAAACAGTGAAGAGGATGCAGCCCTGGCACAAGCGCCACGACCCCTTCAAACAGCTGATCGGCGGGAGTTGGACCCCGGCTGATCTGATACTGATGACCTACCTTGAGAATACATCATCAATATCATCACACTGCACCCCTTTTAGGGTACTTTCACACTAGCGTTTTTCTTTTCCGGCGCTGAGTTCCGTCCTAGGGGCTCAATATGGGTCCGCATCCTTTCCACAATTTTGCGGAATGGGTGCGGACCCATTCATTCTCTATGGGGACGGAATGGATGCGGATAGCACACAGTGTGCTGTCTGCAGCCGCAATTGCGGAGCGCAGCTCCGCAAAAAGATAGAGCATGTCCTATTCTTGTCCGCAGCTTGCGGACAAGAATAGGCATTTCTATGGGGGTGACGGGCTGGTGTGTTGCGGGTCCGCAACACACCACGGACGTGTGAATGTAGCCTTACTTTGATCCCATCAATTTAACCCCTTAGATAATGCTGTAAATGGCACCAATAAAGGCTATAACTGTTACACAAAAAACAAGTCGTTGCCCAGTTCTGTTGATGGAAAAATCCAATTGTTCTGGGTCTTTGAAAGCACTAGCCCAAAAAATAAACGGGTAGAGAGAGAGAGAGAGGAAAAAAAACCATAAAAAAAATAGTAGAAATTCAGTATTGGCATAATCGACTACTGAGCCCCCAGTGCTCCAGCCTAAAAAAGATACCTAGTAGCCATTGGCTCCTGAACTGAAAAATTTAGGAGCCAAATCAAATTTTTAGTTGCCAAATCGAAACTGAATCAAAATTTTGGTATCGTGACAACGCTACGCCGATCAGATCGGCGTAGGGTTGTTTTGAAACCAAAATTTTGATTCGCTTTCGTCACCATAAAAAAGTATTGCGATACTCAATACCGCGCAAAAAAAACAAAAAAAAAAGCCGTGTGCATTTTGCATTTTATGAAACATTCGGCCCATAATAGAACAGTCCTATCCTATTTTTTTGGGTGACAAGTTGACTAAAAAATGGCGGATGCTCACCGCATAGGAGATATTTTTGAATAATTTAATAGTTTGGACAGCGCTGTGTAATATGTTTATTTATTTATTGTTTATATATTTTATATGTAAAATTGCGAAAGGGGGGATTTAAACTTAATATTTTAGGGTACTTTCACACTAGCGTTATTCTTTTCCGGCATAGAGTTCCGTCCTAGGGGCTCAATACCGGAAAAGAACTGATCAGGCATATCCCCATGCATTCTGAATGGAGAGTAATCCGTTCAGGATGTCTTCAGTTCAGTCATTTTGACTGATCAGGCAAAAGATAAAACCGCAGCATGCTACGGTTTTATCTCCGGCGAAAAAAAAAATTAAGATTTGCCTGAATGCCGGATCCAGAATTTTTCCCCATAGGAATGTATTAGTGCCAGATCCGGCATTCAAAATACCGGAATGCACCCGCACTAAATCCGGACCCATTCACTTCTATGGGGCTGTGCACATGAGCGGTGATTTTCACACATCACTTGTGCGTTGCGTGAAAATCGCAGCATGCTCTGTTGTGCGTTTTTCACGCAACGCAGGCCCCATAGAAGTTAATGGGGCTGTGTGAAAATCGCAAGCAAGTGCGGATGCGGTGCGATTTTCACGCATGGTTCCTAGGATGAAAGTCTATTCACTGTATTATTTTCCCTTATAACAACATGGTTATAAGGGAAAATAATAGCATTCTGAATACAGAAGACTTAGTAGAAGGTCAATATAATAAACATTGGTGGCGCAGTGCGCCCCCCATCACCCCAGTATAATAAACATTGGTGGCGCAGTGCGCCCCCCATCACCCCAGTATAATAAACATTGGTGGCGCAGTGCGCCCCCCCATCACCCCAATATAATAAACATTGGTGGCGCAGTGCGCCCCCCATCACCCCAGTATAATAAACATTGGTGGCGCAGTGCGCCCCCCCATCACCCCAATATAATAAACATTGGTGGCGCAGTGCGCCCCCCAACACCCAAGTATAATAAATATTGGTGGCGCAGTGCGCCCCCCCATCACCCCAATATAATAAACATTGGTGGCGCAGTGCGCCCCCCCTCAAAATAATAAACATTGGTGGCACAGTGTGCCCCCCCAATATAATAAACATTGGTGGCGCAGTGGGCAGTGCCAATGAGGGTTAAAAAATAAAAAAATAATTTACTCAACCCTAACCCGCCTCCTGTATTTGTATAAGAAACGTTGGTGGCACAGTGCGCCCCCCCCCCCTTCCCCAGTATAATAAACATTGGTGGCTTAGTGGGAAGTGCCAATGAGGGTTAAAAATAATAAAAGAAAATTAACTCACCTCCTCCAGTTGATGCATAGCTGCCGGGCTCCTGTACTTCTTTCTTCAGGACCTGTGGTGACGTCACTGTGCTCATCACATGATCCATTACCATGGTGATGGGCCATGTGATGAGCTCAGTGACGTCACCACAGGTCCTGAAGAAAGAAGTACAGGAGACCGGCAGCTATGCATCAACTGGAGGAGGTGAGTTAATTTTCTTTTATTATTTTTAACCCTCATTGGCACTTCCCACTAAGCCACCAATGTTTATTATACTGGGGGGGGGGGCGCACTGTGCCACCAACGTTTCTTATACAAATACAGGAGGCGGGTTAGGGTTGAGTAAATTATTTTTTTATTTTTTAACCCTCATTGGCACTGCCCATTGCGCCACCAATGTTTATTATATTGGGGGGGCGCACTGTGCCACCAACGTTTCTTATACAAATACAGGAGGCGGGTGCCGGAATCAAATAGCCGGCACCCGACCTTTGTGACAGGGAGCTGCGATCAGCTACAATTAACCCCTCAGGTACCGCACCTGAAGGGTTAACTCAACTGCAGCTGATCGCAGCCCCCTGTCACAGAGGTCGGGTGCCGGCTATTTGATTCCAGCACCCGCCTCCTGTATTTGTATTACAGCTCAGTTTTCTTCATTGGTGGCGCAGTGGCCACAGCCCCTCCTCCTCCTCCTCCTGCCTCTTCTTATTGGCAGCGGCGGGGGCAGCAGCACAGGGGGGAGGGAGAGACTCCTCCTGCGCTGCTGAGAACTATCATCTGTGCCCGCCGCTGTATTGAGCAGAGCTGCGGCGGCGGGTCCAGTCGCAAATGGCGACAAGACTAAAAAGTCTTGTCGCCATTTGTAAATTCTAAGTCTCATTGGCGACCATTTTGGTCGCCATCTGGAGCCCTGGCCCCAGAATAAAGTTATTATGCCACTTATACTGCATGGTGAATGCTAAAAAAACAAAAACTGCAAATAAAAGTTATACAATATAATTTCATGATTTTCCTATTACATGACGTAAAGTCATGATTTTATTAAAGACACGGAGGCGAGTATTGCTTTAACTTCCTTTACTGTTACCATAGCAGCAAAGAAATGAGCATGTCAATCACAAAAGAAACACCATAGTAACAGACTCCTCCCCTTCATCCCAGTATATATGGACTGCACACTCTGGGATCATCCTCTTTCTTTGAACAGCCACTCAAAACGCTGACTCTTCCTGAAACTGGATCTTCCTGAACGAAAACAACAGCCCTGAACCTTAGGACGAACTCGTCAACCGACCAGACGGTCGAACTTTAGTAGCACGGAAAAACGCCATCGTGTGTGTTTAGGCCACAAACACTGAGGAGGAGAAACTTCAACCTGCGAACGAGAAACACAAAATACGAAGTAGTTCCACAAGGATATATCATGAAAGACAAAAAATCCATACAAAGTACACCAAATATCAAATAACCAATAATGCATAAATAAGTAACATAACTTGCAATAGACTCTTCTGAAAACCCCACAGGGTGGGTAAGGGCGGGCAATACTCGCCTCCGTGTCTTTAATAAAATCATGACTTTACGTCATGTAATAGGAAAATCATGAAATTTTATCACAAGACACGGAGGCTTCGTATTGCTAGTTTAAAGCTGAGAGATAACAGAGTTAAAAGCATGAGGATCCGGGCGAAAGTAAAATTCCCGGAAAGTGGAAACCCTAGACCAATCCGCTAAATGCATAACATCCTCCAGACGGGCCCCAGAGACCGACAGAGGTAGCGGAAGCACTGCGGACGGAATGAGCCATAAAGATATTGGTGTCGATACCGGCCTGACTCATGATCTCCTTAACCCTGCGAGACAGTGTCACACTGGCGACCGGAGCATAGGGTCTCCGAAAAGAAATAAACAGATTGGGAAAAGTAGAGACACGTAAAGGTGCAGTACGAGATTCGTACTCTTGAAGGCATGCGACCGGGCACAGTTGTGGGGACTGAGGGAAAGCGGGGTAAGCAACTGAATGAATGTTCGTCTTAGTGCGTCTGGAAATGTTAAACAAGACCCCTTCCGGCGTAAAGGACCGCGCATCGTGGTCTAAAGCCCGCACATCTGACACCCGCTTACACGAAATAAGGCAAAACAGCGTGACTAACTTAGCTGATAACTGGCGTAGTGATAATTGGTCATTGGAAGACCAAGAAATCAGAAAATTTAAAACCAACCCCACATCCCAAGTTGCCGAGAAACGAGGTCTGGGAGGTCGAGACAAGCGAGAGCCCTTCAACAGACGACACACCAAAGGATGTTGACCCGCCGGAGAACCCTCGAAACCCTCGTGTCGGGAAGATATAGCCGATCTGTAAAGATTAATAGTACGATAGGCCTTACCTGAGTCATATAAAGAAGACAGAAAAGACAAAACCGATATTATAGGGGCCCGAAAGGGATCCAAGTCCCTTCCTCCGCACCAGCGAGCCCAAGCGTCCCAGGCGGAGCGATAAGCCCGTCTAGTTCCTGGAGCCCATGAGTTCTCCAGTAAGAAAAGAGTCGTGTCCAAAACTCCCGACAGTGAGATGGGACACCCGAGATCCTGCAAGCGAGAAGACGGAGTCCGCCTGTCTGAATGAGGGGATGATGTTCTCCCAAAGGATCCCGCAAGAGCCAGGGGAAGTCCGGGAGGAGGATTGGACAATTCACCAATAAGTCCAGAAGTATTAGAAACCACGGTTGAGACTGCCACAGCGGGATGATCAGGATCAGATCCGCCGATTGGAGTTGGGCTTGGAGGAGAACTCGGGGAATTAAGGCAAAAGGCGGAAACGCATACATCAGTGCTCCCCCCCACTCTTGCAGAAAAGCATCTACCGCTTCTGCCAGCGGATCCAGACGCCAGCTGAAAAACCTGGGAATTTGGGCGTTCAAGCGGTTGGCGAATAGGTCGATCAACGGAGGACCCCAGTGAGACGATAAGGTTAGGAATACCCCCTCGTCTAACTTCCAATCGCTGGAATCCGAAAGATATCGAGAATTCCAGTCTGCTACCACATTGCGGAGCCCCGGAAGGTGCTCCGCTATAACTACAATGCCTTTGGTAAGGCAAAACTCCCAGAAATCTTGAGCTAGGCAAGTCAGAACCGAAGAACGAGTACCGCCCATCCCGTTTACGTATCGGACCGCGGAGACATTGTCCATCCGTAATCTGATACAGGTCGTGACTGTGCCGTTGGCGAAACTGCGGATCGCCAACGATCCTGCCAGTAATTCCAGGCCATTTATGTGGAGGCGGGACTCCTCTGGGGACCAAGGACCTCCGATGGATATCCCATTGCAATGTGCCCCCCAGCCGTGTAAGCTGGCATCGGATTCTATAACCAGATCCGGAAGGGGCCCAAGCAGGGCTTTGCCATTCCAGACTCATAGATTCTGGATCCACCATAGAAGCTCGTCTCTCGTTTCTGAATCGAGCGTGACCATGTCTGAGTATGTGGCTCCGGTCCGGAGGTGTGCAATCTTGATTCTCTGGAGAGCTCGGTAGTGCAAGGGAGCCGGGAAGATGGCCTGGATGGACGATGCCAGGAGACCTATCAGGCGTGCTAAGTGACGCAGAGATAGTTGGGGTCGAAGCAGTGCATGTCGCAGTTCTTTGCGAATAGCGCGGACCTTGGACAGAGGAAGGTGAAGGGTCAGAGAAGAGGAATCTATCCTGAATCCCAGGAACTCTATAGAAGTTGAAGGATTGAGGTATGACTTCTCCTGGTTTATGATGAAACCCAACCTGGACAAGAGGTTGGTGGTCATGGACAGATGTAAGCGAAGAAGGGACGGACTCCGTGCCATGATAAGAATATCGTCTAGATAAATTATCATGCGTACCCCTCTGCTGCGGAGCCAAGAAACTACGGGCTTCATTACTTTGGTGAAGCACCAAGGGGCGGATGAGAGACCGAAAGGCAGGCAGGTGAAGCGCCAAAGTTGGTCTCCCCAAGGAAAGCAAAGCAGGTTCCTGGAGGTTGGAGCCACCGGGACCGTGAGATAGGCATCCTTGAGGTCCAGTTTGACCATCCAATCGCCTGGAATTAGCATGTCTCTCAGAAGATGGATGCCCTCCATCTTGAAAAGCCGATATTGGACTATAGAGTTGAGAGACTTTAGGTTTATAACTGGGCGCGACTGGCCGCCCTTCTTCTGCACCAGAAACATACTGCTGATTACCGCAGCTGAATGGGGTGAAGTGCGTTCTATCGCATGCTTGAGGACGAGTTCCTTCAGTTCTCTGTGCAGTTGTAGTTGCACCGACCCGGAAAATAGAATGTGTCTGGGGATAGGTAGTAGGTTTGGATGGGCTACCAGGTCTATAGTGAAACCCATGATGGTGTCTAAAACCCACCGGTCTGAGGTGATCTCGGACCAGGCACTGGAAAAGTGACGGAGTCTGCCCCCGACACAACCTGTTGAAGAAAGCAACGGTAGGACGGGGAGGGCACTTACCAACTGGTCGTCGATAGGATGGGGCTCCACGGTAGCTCCTGGACCGTCCTGAAAAACCCCTGGATGGGAAGAAGGATGGTTGATGTCTGGCATCCTGAAGGGAGGATCTATAGTTGAAGGAGCCTCTTCCCGTACCACGGGAATGGAAATCGGACCTGCCGGACAGACGGCCCCTAGAGCTTTAACGGGTGTTAAAGACCCTTTTCATTGATGTCTGGGCTTTATCTAAAGCCGTAAAGGCCCCGACATATCTGCCCAGTTCTTTAATAAACGAGTCGCCGCTTAGGCTCCACCTTCATCAAGATGGCTTTACGCCGTTCGATGGCTAAGGAGTTATTTACATTGCCTGCAATGCAAATGGCCCTCTGCACCCATCCTCCTAACTCAACAGGGTCTACCAATCTACCCTCCGCCTTGGCGGACTCGGCCATGTCAAAAATCTTTGCCAGAGGGCCCGTGATGTCCAGTAGCTTATCCTGAACTGCTCGTAAAGCTGAGTCCAGCCCTTTTTTTGGGTTAAATTTCGTTTTCGTAAGGAATTGAACCATCTTAGGGTCCACAGTCGGTGTTTCACACACCTTATTAGGGATCAAAGGGCGAGGGCATTCCGCTCGCAATTTACTGCGGGACTCCTTGCTTAAGGGAGCACGGATTTTCTCCTCTAAATAGTGTGCGACATGAGTGGCGGGGAGCCATTCTGCTGATCTGGGATGATGTAACTCATCCGGATTAAATAGTGGAGCACCAAGCGGGTCCATCATAAGGTCGGTCAGGTATAGGAAGGCCTTCCTGTAAGTCGACCGTAGGTGTGGGTGGAATAGGAGCTGGTAATAAATCTAGAGGGTCGGTTTCGACGTCCTCAAGCTCCTCCACTGAGTCATAATGAAACTCATTCTGAATCTCCTCAATGGATTCTCTATCAGAATCAGACAAAGGCTCAGGTAAGGTCCTGGCCGATTTCCAAGCACGAGAGTGTTCTGCCTGTCGTGCCCAGGCTCTTTTTCGCGGGACAACCGCGTGTTCATGTGATGGATCACCATCGGTTCTTAATGTTCTGGAGGCAGATGGCCTTACAGTGTCCGAAATTGGATCCTGTGTGGCTCTAGGGGGCTGAGCACATAAGGCCTGAGATATGGACTGCGATAGCACTGAGGACATGGAGCCCATAGCAACCATGATTGCCTCAGAAATAGACTGCTGCAGCGCAGCATTATGTCTTTCCTGTGTGGGATTATTAATTAGGCTGGGCGCATTAGGGGGGCTGGGGGAAGGGGCAGCCGGGTCCTGCCTAACTGAAGAAGAACTACTGCGGCGGGACATGATGAGAAGAGTGGAAGGAGTTAGTCACCCCAGACCACAAGAAGACCTAAAAGAAAAAAGAGGAAAAAGGCAATGAGGGCCAGAGGCGCAAATGGACAAAGCAGGGCGCAAAGATAAACACTCACCTAAGGAGATTCGGTACCGGGCAAGAACGGGAGCTGCAGGAGCACAAGCGGTGACAAACGGCGCGAAAATCCTGATCTCGCGAGATCTCGAGTGCCGCAGCTCAGGATAGGAGCTCCGATGCTTGGGGGAGCGGAGGCCGAAATCTCGCAGATCGCGAGACTTCGGCCGTCACAGCAAGTGCCGGGAGTTCAGGGAGGCAGGAGGAAATCTCGTGCGTCGCGATCTTAATGCCGGAGCGGGCAGGAATAGGCCGAGAGGAGCGGGAAGAAACCGGTAAGGTAATAAGTCTGGCGCGGCCACGAATGAAAAAGGGAACTGGGGAGCGGACCCAAAGGGGGAGAGAAAGAAAGTAAAATTACCGAAAATAGGTAGAAACGTGGCAATGAAGTGGGAAAGGGGCAAAAGACCCCTCACAGGCCGACCTGGAGCGATGTAAATACACCTAAAACGTAATATGTTCAAAGCAATGACCATAAAGCATAGTATTGGTAAAGAGGATACTGATCTGCAATGGCAGCAGCAAAGAAAGAGGATGATCCCAGAGTGTGCAGTCCATATATACTGGGATGAAGGGGAGGAGTCGGTTACTATGGTGTTTCTTTTGTGATTGACATGCTCATTTCTTTGCTGCTATGGTAACAGTAAAGGAAGTTAAAGCAATACGAAGCCTCCGAGTCTTGTGATAAAATCAGATGCCCCCATAATGATGCCATTGAAAACAATACAACTCGACCCACAAACACAACTATAACTATGTTGACTGAAAAAAATATCTTTTGAATTAAGTTATTACAAATTTTTCCTCAATGGGTTAAAATATCACAAACCTAATTGTGAACAGGCGTACTTTTAGGTGATGCTTTTTTTTACCCCCCCCCTGCATCCATATGGCCCATTTGTCACTCACTGCTGGTCCCCCTCGCAGTTTGGGCAGGACATTCAGCACAAGAGCTTCCTGTGCATCCTCCAGACGTCAGTTCATTTATTTTAAAACCTAATTATATTGATGATTTTTTCAGATTTTAGAAATGTTTAGTATCCATTTTTACCCAGTTTTGTGTGACGTTGAATACTGTAGTCTCCGATTGGTAGGGGAGAGATAGCAGTAATAGACTGTGCTCTCTCTTTCTGTCACTTGCAGCCCCCCCGAAGCATGGAGTAAGGCCTCCTGCACACTACCGTTTTTTTCCCCCTTTTACTGGCCATTTTTTGCGTTCCGTATCAGGTCCGTATACGGAACCATTCATTTCAATGGTTCTGCAAAAAAAACGGAATGTACTCCGTATGCATTCCGTTTCCGTATTTCCGTTCAGTTTAAAGATAGAACATATCCTATTATTGCCCGCAAATCACGTTCCGTGACTCCATTCAAGTCAATGGGTCCGCAAAAAAAACGGAACACATACGGAAACGCATCCGTATGTCTTCCGTTTCCGTTCCGTTATTTGCGGAACCATCTATTGAAAATGTTATGCCCAGCCCAATTTTATCTATGTAATTACTGTATACTGTATATGCCATACGGAAAAACGGAACAGAAACAAAAACGGAACAACGGAAACGTGAAAAACGGACTGCAAAACACTGAAAAAGCCATACGGTCGTGTGCAGGAGGCCTAAGGCCTCTTTCGCATGACCGTTTTTTGCGTTCCGTATACGGGCGTTTTTTTTGCGTTCCGTTTACGGAACCATTAATTTCAATGGTTCCGCAAAAAAAACGGAATGTACTCCGTATGCATTCCGTTTCCGTATTTCCGTTTTTACGTTCCGTTGAAAGATAGAACATATCCTATTATTTCCTGCAAATCACGTTCCGTGGCTCCATTCAAGTCAACGGGTCCGCAAAAAAAAACGGAACACATACGAAAATGCATCCGTGTCTTCCGTATCCGTTCCGTTTTTGCTGAACCATCTATTGAAAATGTTATGCCCAGCCCAATTTTTTAATATGTAATTACTGTATAATGTATATGTTATACAGAAAAACGAAACCAAAGCGGAAATGCAACGGAAACAAAAAACGGAAAAACGGATCTGGAAAAAAGGCCCGCAAAACACTGAAAAAGCCATATAGTTGTGTGAAAGAGGCCTAAACCAAATATACAGTATTAGGCCTCTTTCACACGGGCGTTGCGGGAAAAGGTGCGGGTGCGTTGCGGGAACATGCGCCATTTTTCAACGCGAGTGCAAAACATTGTAATGCGTTTTGCACGCGCGTGAGAAAAATCACAGAAGTTCGGGCTTGGGATCGGTGTTCTGTAGATTATATTATTTTCCCTCATAACATGGTTATAAGGGAAAATAATAGCATTCTGAATACAGAATGCATAGTACGATAGCGCTGGAGGGGTTAAAAAATAAATAAAAATAATTTAACTCACCTTAATCCACTTGATCGCGGAGCCGGCATCTCCTTCTGTCTTCATCTTAGCTGTGTGGAGCAACAGGACCTGTGGTGACGTCACTCCGGTCATCACATGGTCCGTCACATGATCTTTTACCATGGTGATGGATCATGTGATGACCGGAGTGATGTCACCACAGGTCATTTTCCTGCACACAGCAAAGAAGAAGACAGAAGAGAAGCCGGGCTGCGCGATCAAGTGGATTAAGGTGAGTTAAAACATTATTTTTTTTTTTATTTAACCCCTCCAGCGCTATTTTACCATGCATTCTGTATTCAGAATGCTATTATTTTCCCTTATAACCATGTTATAAGGGAAAATAATAATGATCGGGTCCCCATCCCGATCGTCTACTAGCAACCGTGCGTGAAAATCGCACTGCATCCGCACTTGTTTGCGGATGCTTGCGATTTTCACGCAGCCCCATTCACTTCTATGGGGCCGGCGTTGCGTGTAAAACGCACAATATAGAGCATGCTGCGATTTTCACGCAACGCACAAGTGATGCGTGAAAATCACCGCTCGTGTGCACAGCCCCATAGAAATGAATGGGTCCGGATTCAGTGCGGGTGCAATGCGTTCACATCACGCATTGCACCCGCGCGGACTACTCGCCCGTGTGAAAGGGGCCTTAGGCATGTCCTTGGCAGTGAAAGGGTTGACCTCTAAATTATTCCTAGAAGCGTAAAGCCGTGCAGCACAGCATCAAGAAGCACAACGTGAAGACATTTATTAAGAAGATATACAGTACGCTACAATATAGAGAAAAGTGAACTTTATGCCCTGTGGTCAGATGTGACGAGATCCAGCATCATTTTATGACATTATTACATTCTAAGTCATTCTGGGTGTGGATCGGTTCACTGTGTCCAAAGGCACAACTTTGAAGGAAATGTGTCAGCAGCGAATAACCTATTGCTTACATGATGTTTTTATTAAAGATGAGCGGATTTCATATTTTGAAATTCATTCACACTTCGTCTGTTGGTGGTGAATTGCGTTATGCCTCTGAAGGCATTCCGTCATAGAATTGTGTTATGGTCCGTGGTAACGGAATCCATAACGCAATTCACCTTTTACCAACAAACGAAGTGTCAACTAATTTCATAAGCGGAAATTTCGCTCATCTCTAGTTTTTATGTTTAACATATTTAAAAAAAAACTTTTTTTGATGTTATTTTTAATTTTCCATGTCGCTATCTATATTTAAACGAAAACCATAAAATCCTGCAATTTTTGCACTGGCCACTAATCCTACTAATAGATCACTTTACTGCAGTTACCTGCTTATCTATAAACAGACAGGATTAGAATGACAGATAAGACAGGATCCACCATTCACAACAGGTATCTATTCTTTCCCTGTACAAGGACCTCCGCACAGATCACAGAGCAGCCTAGAAAACGCCCCCATAGAAGTCACTGAGGTCCCCTCCTGACCATTGCGTCTATGGCCCATGGGGCTGCCATAAAGAGGTTTTCTTAATGGTGTTAAAAACAGCTCAGGCAAGATGGCCGCCCCCATAATCATGCATCTGCTGCTTTCCAAGTGAGAACACAGGGCTAGATTAAATGTCTAGCCTTGTCAATCATAGGGGAGGGGGGAGTAGGGAGAGCACAGAGCGTCGAGCTAGCAGTGGTCCTAGCCCTACAGCCAGCCCCTTGGTGCTCCAAATAGGTAATTTATATAAATATAAAAAGGTCGATAAATCTGCAAATATTAACCCTCGAGACAAAATAAAGGTATCACTTTAGTCAGCATGATCAACCCTTCCAGGCTATATTTCTTGTTTAAGAGGGTTGATCATGCTGACAGATGCTCTTTAAGCTACTGGCAGCCAAACCTGTCATTCCCTGCAAAATTGCCGAACAGTCTAATTTTTATAGGGATCTCCTGACTCTTCTTTGTCAGCTGATGTTGGGAGAGAAAAGGATTGGGAGCTTTGAATTTTAACACCTGATCCTTTTGTCCTCCAGGAATATAAGCCGCAGCCAGAGGTGTCGGACAGTGGCTTTCGCATCCCTCCCCATTGAAAACACATACACGCATGTCCAAACCTAGCATGTATGTGAGAACCAGGAGAGATAGCTGTTGGCCAAAACAGTGCTTGGCCGACAGCTATTTAAGGTGTATAGCACCTTAAGACAAATGTCTTCAGGAGCCTTTGGCCACATGCACACAACCGTACGTGTTTTGCAGTCCGCAAACCGCTGATCCACAAAACACGGACACGTTCGTGTGCATGCTTCCATTTTTTTTCACGTCTATAAAAATGTCCTATCCTTGTCCACAAAATAGACAAGAATAGCACATGTTCTATCTTTTTTTTGCAGGCTAGCAGAACAGACATACAGAAGTGCTGTCCGCATTTTTTGCAGCCCCCACTGAAATGAATGGATCCACAAAAAATGTGGATCAGATGCAAAGCAAAAATAGGTTTGTGTGCATGGGGCCTTAACCCACCCGTACCAAACTGCATAGTATAATCTCTAAGTATATATGTATGGTCTAGATCACAGATCAGCAATCTCCGGCACGCCGGCTGCTGTGAAACTACAACTCCCAACATGCACATTTACTCGGCTGTTCTTGGAACACCCATTGAAGTGAAAGAAGGATTCTGGGAGTTGTAGTTTCTGAACAGCTGGAGGTTGCTGATCCCTGGTCTAGAGCAATCCACTGCATCTTGATGTGTCAGGATTCACAGATCCACTGATGGTTCTGTGAATCCCCATCATTTCACCAGTTACGCACAGTCTGGATGCCATTTGCAGTGCGTAATCTTTGAAATGTGCAGAGCGATCAAACTGCGTGTAGTTTCACAATCTGCTGAATCCACAAGAAAGTCTTTTCATTCATTTCAGGCAGCACATCTTTCAGCGTTTTCCCTTTGGCTGTCAGTCCATGATTTGCATTCTCAACCCAGTGGATCTGTACAGGAGCTTTCATTTTACCGACAACATTAGTCATCAAGGTCTAAAACAGGATTGAGATAAAAAAAGGTAGTGAATACAGAGGAGATGGCATTGCTTCATCATAGTGCAGTATTACATCTTGTCGCAGTACACCATCATGTGATAAAGTCATATATATTTACATAGTCTAACCATAGATGGTCCATGGACAGTTACCTTTTCTAGGAATGCTCACAGATGTATATGTGAGAATGTATGAGGAAATTAACTAACAGTCTGGGTCTTAGAGGACATCTGTCAGCAGACTTGTCCCTATGACACTGGCTGACCTGTTACATGTGCTCTTGGCAGCTGAAGGCATCTGTGTTGGTCCCGTGTTCATATGTGCTGCATTGCTGAGAAAAATGATATTTTAATGTATGCAAATGAGTCTTTAGGAGCAATGGGGTCGCCATAGTTTCTCTTAGACTCTGCTCTCTCTGCAGCTGCCAGACCCTCTGCACTTTGACTGACAGGGAGCTGCAGAGACAGCAGAGCCTCTAGGTGTAACGGCAACGCCCCCATTGCTCCCAGAGGCTCATTTGCATATATTAAAATATCATTTTTCTCAGCAATGCTGGCACATATGAACATGGGATCAACACAGATGCCTTCAGCTGCCAAGAGCACATGTAACAGGTCAGCCAGTTTCATAGTGACAAATCTGCTGACAGATGTCCTTTAAGGCCCCTTTACACATTCCAATCAATTATCAGGAAGAAGCATTCCTAGGAACACACGTTCCCGATAACTGCCCTCTGTAAAGGTGCCACCAATCACCCAACGAATGAGTGAACACTTGCTCATCGGGTGAAAGAATTCTTGATGCAGACACTAAGATCATTTCTGGACAGCAAATCGCCCTGTGTAAACAGCAATCTGCTTCCTGGAAACAATGAATCTGTACGAGGACGAATGATCACAGTAGCAATCGCTTCTCCCCAAACAGTGGAAGCGATGGCTTCATGTAAATGCAGCCCTCACCTCCAAACACAATCAGGCAATTATCAGGAACAAATGGTTCCTTCCTGATAATCGCCTGCACAGTCATACCTGTGTAAAGGGGCCTATAGAGGGGTATTCCAGTAATAACAAGTTCTCTCTTATTCACTGGATAGGGGCTAAATGCAACATCAGTGGTGGGCCAACTGCTGGGACCCCAACAGATCATGAGAACTGGGGTCCCATGTCACCTGTTTGAATGGAACGGGAGTCAAGTGTGCATTCTGCAACTCCAATCACAGTCTATGGGTGTAATAGATCTAGCAGTACAGTTCTTGTAATCAGTGGTGGTGATAAGGTGAGACATTTATATCTTGGGACAACCCATGGGAAAATTGTCATTTCAGAAAACGTCTGCTATGTGACATCTGACACAGTGATGAAGCGTCAGGGAGACACCAACCGTTGTTGGGAGGAGCGCAGGACTTCTCACACTACCTGGATTCAGATTTTATGATGGAGATATAAAATAAACTTTTATTTGGTGAGCGTCATGGATATTATTATTTTTAGAACTCCACCAGAGATACAGGGGAAAATCTATCAAAACTGGTACAAAGGAACACTTGCTTAGTTGCCCACAGCAACCAATCAGATTCCACCTTTTATTATTCAAAGCTCCATTGACAAATTAAAGGATCAATCTGATTGGTTGCTATGGACAGCTAAGCCATTTTCCTTTGGCACCAGTTTTGATAAATTTCCCCCATAGTGTGTTGGTTACAGAGGACACTACACATATGGCAAAGCAATATCTGAATGGTTTTGATCAGTGGGGGTCTGATTGATGAGACCCCCACCAATCTCTAGAATGATCTAGGATAGCAGAAGGGGAGCACAGAGTAAGGCCTCCTGCACACGGCCGTTTTTTTTTCCCGTTTACTGGCCATTTTTTTCGTTCCGTATACGGAACCATTCATTTCAATGGTTCCGCAAAAAAAACGGAATGTACTCCGTATGCATTCCGTTTCCGTTTTTCCGTTCCATTCTAACATAGAACATGTCCTATTATTGCCCGCAAATCACGTTCCGTGGCCCCATTCAAGTCAATAAGTCCGCAAAAAAAACGGAACACATACGGAAATGCATCCGTATGTCTTCCGTTTCCGTTCCGTTTTTTGCTGAACCATCTATTGAAAATGTTATGCCCAGCCCAATTTTATCTATGTAATTACTGTATATGCCATACGGAAAAACGGAACAGAAACACAACGGAAACAAAAAACGGAACAACGGATCCATGAAAAACGGACCGCAAAACACTGAAAAAGCCATACGGTCGTGTGCAATAGGCCTTAATGTCAATTTTTTTTCTTGAAGCAGAGGGTTGCTTTAACTCTGCTGAATGAGCGGTTTCATTTTGATGTGGAGCTGAAGAGCTGTGTTGTGTGCTTTGACTAATTATCAGTTGCCCTCGCCTTGCTGCTCCTCTTCCCCTCTCACAGCATCCAGTCTCACATATCATGCAGTTGCAGCTCCCCCTTCCCTCTCACAAACAGTCTATAAGTAAGGAAAGGAGAACTGTCGGCTACAGAAGGGTAATAATATATGTATTACTAATTTGTGCAAATTAAATGACAACTATATCTACTCTAATTTATTACAGTCAGTTAATGACCAACCTTTACATAGCTTTACAAACACCATATAATAGATCTTCAAGAAATGCAGCTACCTTGTCACACATCTCATCTGCTGACCCAGAGATGAACAAGGCTGGTTTTGTTATCAGTAACAGATCTTCATCTCGCAGCTTGCTTTTTGCCTTGGGAGGGTGTAGAGGATATGACAGACAGATCAGGCCCTGGATAAAGGAGTCCTCTTGTTCACAAGCAGTTCTCATTATAGAGGCGGCGGCACGAGAGCCCATCGATCGTCCTGTGTGACAGACACAATATACTTGGTAACTGCCCAAACGTCACTGTGATTGCTTGCTATACTATTAGGGTGCACTCACCCTGCGGAAGTGGCAGAAATGTCAGCGTCTGAGAGTTCCATTCTCCTGAATGGGGCTTGCAGAAATCCGTGTGCTTGCTGCCCCATTCAAATAAATGGAACTGATTTTCAGAAACAAAATCAGCAGTGTGTGAAGCCAGTCTTATAAACTTTACCTTGGCTATTACATTTACTACAGTACTTGCTCTCGTTAAAGAAATGATGTGGAGCATCACTAGTCAAAAATACAAATACAGTACTTATATAAAGCACTAAAAAAAGACCCCACAAAGTCTGACAGGGGTCATATAAGCTAGTTTCACGCTAGCACTTAATATCCAGCAGGTTGGGAAGGGGGGGATGAGTGACTCAATTAGAGCTTTAGCCTGCTAAGAGCTCATTTGCATCCCTTTCTTCCCAGAATTCCAGAGGAGCTTGTATGGCCTATAAGTCTCCTC
Organism: Bufo bufo; assembly: GCF_905171765.1. Taxonomy (NCBI): domain Eukaryota; kingdom Metazoa; phylum Chordata; class Amphibia; order Anura; family Bufonidae; genus Bufo; species Bufo bufo. The sequence continues at coordinate 478,981,279 of NC_053391.1, forward strand.
CCACTGATTAAGGCGCTCTCCCCAAGGAGAGATCAGACCCCAGAGCATCAAACATGACACTGATAAGTGCAATGCTCTTCTGTGGGCATCTTCATCTATCAAGAGAACATTAGAGCTGTTATACTGTTATCCTAATTCCACGTATACTAGCAAATGAGATCTCTCACAGAAGCAGTAAACTAAAAATGTATTACCTATCTGCATAGGAATTTTATCTCTCTGTGCTGACTGCCACAGGATAATATTTTGTATTTGATTTCCATTAATACAGTACTGGCAAAAGGAAAAACAGCCAAAAATGAATATTGAATTAAAAAATGCCCTTTTATTATACAATAGTTCTTTGTTATACAAGTGTTCTGTTAAAGGGGTTTTCCGAGATTTTAATACCGACAACCTATCCTCTGGATAGTAGCATCACAGCCTCGGTCACGTGGCCTAGAAGCAGTTCAGCCCCATTCAAGCATGATACTGACCACAGTTGCTATACAATGTACGGTGATGTGCTTGGTAAGCTGCACGAAGGCCACGGCGCTCACAGGACCGCCAGTGCCTTCTCATACAGCTGATTGGAGGGGCTCCCGGGTGTCGGACCCCCCCAGAGGATAGGTCATCAGTTAAAATATCTTAGAAAAGCCCTTTAAATACACACATTATATATGTAAAGTATATCAGTATTAAAGGGATTCTGTTATGAGATTTGATAACATGAATCCTAAACTGCCCTTATTAAACCTGCTTGTGGCTCTATTAGCCCAAAAAACTGGTTTTTATAGGCTGTCACTCACCTACCTAAGGTGCCCAAGGGGTTTTACGTTAGCCCAGGGTGCCTGCCCGCACCCCTCGCCGTCTGGTGCCCAGCACCGCCTTCCTCACCTCAGCCGGCAGCGGCTTCGTTGAGCGAAGTGCGCATGCGCATCAGGCGGCGCATGCGCACTTCGCTCAACGAAGCCGCTGCCAGGAGTCCGCGGCGCATCAGGCTGAGCCTAGTGCGCAGGCGCCGGATCTAGCAGAGGGACGGGAGGATTGCGGAGGCGGGGCTGAGGTGAGGAAGGCGGCGCTGGGCACCAGACGGCGAGGGGTGGGGGCAGGCACCCTGGGTTAACGTAAAACCCCTTGGGCACCTTAGGTAAATGAGTGACAGCTTATAAAAAACAGTTTTTTGGGCTAATACAGCCACAAGCAGGTTTAATAAGGGCAGTTTAGGATTCATGTTATTAGTACGGACCTGGCCATATGTTTAGCTTATAGGGCTCAAATCTCATGACAGAATCCCTTTAAAATCTCGGATAACCCCTTTAAGTAATAAACCTCACCTGCAAGAAAGACACCAGCAACTTTATATTCTTCATTAGACTTCATGTAGGTCTAGAATAAGTGCAAACAAAATGTTATTTCCCTATTAGAAAGGAGTGTGTATATACAATATAATGCCTTCTCACCCACATAACACAAATACTGTACAATTATCGCTATGTTCATATCTGAGCTGGAGGCAAAAATAGTGGCTAGATGCAAAACATCCATCGTGTGAATAAACCCTTAAAAGGGCCTTCTGAGATATTTTTACTGATGACATATCCTCTGCATAGGTCATCAATTTCTGATCGGTGGGGGTCCAACACCCGGGACCCCTCCAATCAGCTGTAGCGCCACGGCCTTCCCTCTGTTCACCAAGCACAGCGCTGTACATTATATAGCAGCTCTTGACTGGGGCTGAGCTACACCTAGGCCATGTGATGTGAAAAGACCTAGGCATAGCTGCGAGTGCCGATGCCTTCTCAAAAAGCTAATCAGCGTGGGTTCTGGGTGTCGGACCCCCACTGATCAGATACTGATAAGGGTACTTTTACACTTGTGGCACAGTGATCCGGAACTGCCTGCCGGATCCGTCAAAACGTATGTCAACTGATGGCATTTGTAAGACTGATCAGGATCCTGATCCGTCTTACAAATGCATTGAAATGTCGGATCCGTCTTTCCGGTGTCATTTTTTTCAGCCTGCGGTATTTTGAATGCCAGATCCGGCACTAATTAATTCCTATGGAAAAAAAATGCCGGATCTTGCATTCTGGCATGCAGTTTTTTTGGCCGGAGATAAAAACCGCAGCATGCTGCGGTATTATCTCCGTCCTGAAAAGGCAAGAAGACTGAACTAAAGACATCCTGATGCATCCTCAACAGATTGCTCTCCATTCAGAATTCATGGCGATAAAACTGATCAGTTCTTTTCCGGTAAAGAGCCCCTAGGACGGAACTCAATGCCGAAAAAGAAAAACGCTTGTGTGAAAGTACCCTAACCTATGCAGACGGTGCCTCCACTGTATACTGGAGATCAGGAGGAGTTCCCAACATATACACTGTATAGGCATACCTCGCCCATAGGCTTCCATCAGAAGAAAGTAAAGGATGACAGGATTCCCTGTGTTTTCCTGACTCCGAGAGATCTTTACATGGGATTCCCTTCACTGTAATTCAAGTCAGAAAATGGAGCCTGTGGCGGCTGCATCTGGGCACATACTGAATGCGGCCAAACACTCGCTGCGTCCATACTGGAAATATGGGGAAAGCCACGTGACGTGAAATCTGATCAAGGATGTACATACCAGCGCTGTACTGTAAGCCTTTGTTCTGTATACTAAATTAAGGCCTTTACATGTAAATCTCAGACACAGCAATCCATGGGAGGCCAGGTAATTTGCCAAAGACACCAATTGTGGGAAATTCATGTCACCTCCAGTGCCATGGGTCAGAATAAGTCCATATCTAACTCCACTGTGGTCTCTAGGTAGAGAAAGCATTGCATCCAGGTGTTTCTCACCAAACGGTATTGTCATCTTCTCCTGAAAACACAAACATACAATAAAACTCCCACCTTCCCCTAAATACAAGGTCACACAGTATTACAGCTAGCAATGTACTGTAGGTGGCTCCATCACTGCTTCCAGGCAGTAGGCCAAGGCTTTCCATCCATAGGGATGTGCTGATGGAAGATGCGGGCAACAGGAGACAGAGGACAATTTCAGAAAGAAAGTATACCGTATTCCAAGGTTTTTGGGGGGCTGGAGGGGTGGGAATGTTAGGGGCAGGAAGAACACATTTTTGTGAAGTTCTCCCAAATCCCACTCAGCACAGTTAGGGCTCATGCACACGAACATATTCTGTTCCGTTTTGTTTTTTTGCGGACCGCATGTGGGACCATTCATTTCAATGAGTCCGCAAAAAGAAAAGGGAAGGTACTCCATGTCCTATTATTGTCCGCATTTTGGACAAGGATAGTACTGTTCTATTAGGGGCCAGCTGTTCTGTTCCGCAAAATCCGGAATGCACACGTACGTCATCCGTATTTTTGGCGGATCTGTGTTTTGCGGACCGCAAAATACATATGGTGGTGTGCATGAGGCCTTAAAGGGTTTTTCCAAGATTCAGATAGGTCATCAATATCAGATCAGCAGGAGTCGGACACCCGGCACACCTGCTGATCAGCTATTTGAGGTGGCTGCACCTTCCCAGCGGCCTACCAAGCACAGCGCCGTCCACTGGATAGTGGCTGTGCTTGATATTGCAGCTCAGCCCCATTCACTAGGTCCCGCGATACCACTGGCCTAGGAGCCACTCATCGGAGCACCGCAGCCTCCTCAAACAGCTGATTGCGGGGTGCCAGTAGCCAGACACCCTGAGGATAGGTCTTCAATATCTGAACTTTGGAAAACCCCTTTACATATTTTAGGGCTCATGCACTCGACCGTAGTTTTGCGGTCCACAAATTGCGGATCTGCAAAACACGTATACTGGCGATGCCATGTGTGTACTGTATTTTGCAGAATGGGACGTCCGTTGCGTGTGGCATGGAACAGACATACAGATGCAGACAGCACAGTGTGTGAAGTGAATAGGTCTGCATCCGACCCGCAAAACATGCAGAATGGCTATGGACAAAAAAATACATTTGTGTGCATGAGCCCTTAGTAAGTACTCACATTTCCCAATGCATTTCTTATGCAACTATGTTGTGCCATTCCTCTGTTATTCCTGCTAGAAGTTTATGAATAAAGATCCACCTGGGTGTTACCAGTGGGATGGGCTGTCACTGGCAGCACTGACTGAACAGTAGCAGACTGTGCAGGGACACACAAATGGACCATTATTCATAACTTTCTACTAGGAATAACACAAAAGAAGACCTTTCATGGGTCCAGACATTATGAAATAAGTAGGGGGTTGTGTAGGGCATAGTCCATGGATGTAATATCGCTTACTAGTGTGTCTGTCCGGCGCTCCGTTCCCCCGCTGTGCCCCCGTTCACTTTGCCCGCCTGGTATGGTAATGAATATCATCGGTACAGGGAGGAGGAGACTACCCTGTTTCTCAATGGGCGTCTCCTTCTCCCTGGCTGTAGCGTGGTCCAATCACAGCGTAGAGCTTCACAGCCAGGGAGAAGGAGACGCCCATTGAGAAACAGGGTAGTCTCCTCCTCCCTGTACCGATGGTACCCATTAGCATACCAGGCGGGGCACCCAGACAAACTAGTAAGCGATAGTACATCCATGGACTATGCCCTACACAACCCATAATGTCTGGACCCATGAAAGGTCCTCTTTAAGACTAAATGCGTGATGTGGAGTAGAATGATTCGTAGGAGAGGTGACCGGTCCTCTGTAACACCTTGTATATAGTAGTATTGTACACAGTACAGTTATAGAACTAACATATACAATACAGTGTACGCCCGCGCACAATGCAGTAATGACGACACTGAAGACACTGGTGAGGATACGGCTACATGGCATAACGCCAGGATAGCAGATCAGCAGTGATCCCATAGAAATGTATAGGACTGCAGCATGAGTCAGGGTTGGATTTTTAGCGACTCGCGCTGCAATCCCATTCTTTTCTCTGCGCCCATGTCGCCTCGTAGCCGCACCCTAAAGGCACATTCATACTGCAGTGCAGTGATCACTATAGTCACAGGCAGTGCAAAAACCACTAACATAAGGCACATGGCAGTGGTGGATACTGGTCACACAGAATATGGTGATAGAATTACAGTCACACACACACTATAGTGCAGTGATTGGAACTTTACAGTGTCAGAGAACGGTGTATGTACAATCACACGTAACAGCAACAGTACAGTGCTCTGACGGTAATCATGACTTCTCGAGCAGTACAGTGTGGTGATGGGTAACAGTGAGAATGAAGTAGTGCCATCACCAAAATGCACTGTACTGAGGGTGAATGCAGTGGTGTCATTACACTGTACAGAGTGTGAATGCAGTGGTGTCAATACACTGTACCGAGTGTGAATGCAGTGGTGTCATTACACTGTACCGAGTGTGAATGCAGTGGTGTCATTACACTGTACCGAGTGTGAATGCAGTGGTGTCATTACACTGTACCGAGTGTGAATGCAGTGGTATCATTACACTGTACCGAGTGTGAATGCAGTGGTATCATTACACTGTACCGAGTGTGAATGCAGTGGTGTCATTACACTGTACCGAGTGTGAATGCAGTGGTGTCATTACACTGTACCGAGTGTGAATGCAGTGGTGTCATTACACTGTACCGAGTGTGAATGCAGTGGTGTCATTACACTGTACCGAGTGTGAATGCAGTGGTGTCATTACACTGTACCGAGTGTGAATGCAGTGGTGTCATTACACTGTACCGAGTGTGAATGCAGTGGTGTCATTACACTGTACCGAGTGTGAATGCAGTGGTGTCATTACACTGTACCGAGTGTGAATGCAGTGGTGTCATTACACTGTACCGAGTGTGAATGCAGTGGTGTCATTACACTGTACCGAGTGTGAATGCAGTGGTGTCATTACACTGTACCGAGTGTGAATGCAGTGGTGTCATTACACTGTACCGAGTGTGAATGCAGTGGTGTCATTACACTGTACCGAGTGTGAATGCAGTGGTGTCATTACACTGTACCGAGTGTGAATGCAGTGGTGTCATTACACTGTACCGAGTGTGAATGCAGTGGTGTCATTACACTGTACCGAGTGTGAATGCAGTGGTGTCATTACACTGTACCGAGTGTGAATGCAGTGGTGTCATTACACTGTACCGAGTGTGAATGCAGTGGTGTCATTACACTGTACCGAGTGTGAATGCAGTGGTGTCATTACACTGTACCGAGTGTGAATGCAGTGGTGTCATTACACTGTACCGAGTGTGAATGCAGTGGTGTCATTACACTGTACCGAGTGTGAATGCAGTGGTGTCATTACACTGTACCGAGTGTGAATGCAGTGGTGTCATTACACTGTACCGAGTGTGAATGCAGTGGTGTCATTACACTGTACCGAGTGTGAATGCAGTGGTGTCATTACACTGTACCGAGTGTGAATGCAGTGGTGTCATTACACTGTACCGAGTGTGAATGCAGTGGTGTCATTACACTGTACCGAGTGTGAATGCAGTGGTGTCATTACACTGTACCGAGTGTGAATGCAGTGGTTTCATTACACTGTACCGAGTGTGAATGCAGTGGTGTCATTACACTGTACTAAGTGTGAATGCAGTGGTATCATTACACTGTACTAAGTGTGAATGCAGTGGTGTCATTACACTATACTGAGTGTGAATGCAGTGGTGTCATTACACTATACTGAGTGTGAATGCAGTGGTGTCAATACACTATACTGAGTGTGAATGCAGTGGTGTCAATACACTGTACCGAGTGTGAATGCAGTGGTGTCATCACACTGTACCAAGTGTGAATGCAGTGGTGTCATCACACTGTACTGAGTGTGAATGCAGGGGTATCATTACACTATACTGGGTGTGAATGCAGTGGTATCATTTCACTGTACTAAGTGTGAATGCAGTGGTGTCATTACACTGTACTAAGTGTGAATGCAGTGGTGTCATTACACTGTACTGAGTGTGAATGCAGTGGTATCATTACACTGTACTAAGTGTGAATGCACATCACTGGGAAGGAATTCTCTGTAACATTGCATTCACCTACATTCCCTCTCAGTGCAGTGTGCTGATAATAACACTACATTCCCTCTCAGTGCAGTGTGCTAATAATAACACTGCATTCCCTCTCAGTGCAGTGTGCGGATAATAACACTGCATTTCCTCTCAGTGCAGTGTGCTGATAATAACACTGCATTCCCTCAGTGCAGTGTGCTGATAACACTGCATCCCCTCTCAGTGCAGTGTGCTGTTAATAACACAGCATTCCCTCTCAGTGCAGTGTGCTAATAATAACACTGCATTCCCTCTCAGTGCAGTGTGCTGATAACACTGCATCCCCTCTCAGTGCAGTGTGCTGATAATAACACAGCATTCCCTCTTAGTACAGTGTGCTGATAATAACACAGCATTCCCTCTCAGTGCAGTGTGCTGATAACACTGCATGCCCTCAGTGCAGTGTGCTGATAACACTGCATCCCCTCTCAGTGCAGTGTGCTGATAATAACACAGCATTCCCTCTCAGCGCAGTGTGCTGATAATAACACTGCATCCCCTCAGTACAGTGTGCTGATAATAACACTGCATCCCCTCTCAGTGCAGTGTGCTGATAACACTGCATTCCCTCTCAGTGCAGTGTGCTGATAATAACACTGCATTCCCTCTCAGTACAGTGTGCTGATAACACAGCATTCCCTCTCAGTACAGTGTGCTGATAACACAGCATTCCCTCTCAGTACAGTGTGCTGATAACACAGCATTCCCTCTCAGTACAGTGTGCTGATAATAACACAGCATTCCCTCTCAGTGCAGTGTGCTGATAATAACACAGCATTCCCTCTCAGTGCAGTGTGCTGATAATAACACAGCATTCCCTCTCAGTGCAGTGTGCTGATAATAACACAGCATTCCCTCTCAGTGCAGTGTGCTGATAATAACACAGCATTCCCTCTCAGTGCAGTGTGCTGATAATAACACAGCATTCCCTCTCAGTGCAGTGTGCTGATAATAACACTGCATTCCCTCTCAGTGCAGTGTGCTGATAATAACACTGCATTCCCTCTCAGTGCAGTGTGCTGATAATAACACTGCATTCCCTCTCAGTGCAGTGTGCTGATAATAACACTGCATTCCCTCTCAGTGCAGTGTGCTGATAATAACACTGCATTCCCTCAGTGCAGTGTGCTGATAATAACACTGCATTCCCTCTCAGTGCAGTGTGCTGATAATAACACTGCATTCCCTCTCAGTGCAGTGTGCTGATAATAACACTGCATTCCCTCTCAGTGCAGTGTGCTGATTACACTGCATCCCCTCTCAGTGCAGTGTGCTGATAATAACACTGCATCCCCTCTCAGTGCAGTGTGCTGATAATAACACTGCATTCCCTCTCAGTGCAGTGTGCTGATAATAACACTGCATTCCCTCTCAGTGCAGTGTGCTGATAATAACACTGCATTCCCTCTCAGTACAGTGTGCTGATAATAACACTGCATTCCCTCTCAGTACAGTGTGCTGATAATAACACAGCATTCCCTCTCAGTGCAGTGTGCTGATAACACTGCATCCCCTCTCAGTGCAGTGTGCTGATAATAACACTGCATTCCCTCTCAGTACAGTGTGCTGATAATAACACTGCATTCCCTCTTAGTGCAGTGTGCTGATAATAACACAGCATTCCCTCAGTGCAGTGTGCTGATAATAACACAGCATTCCCTCTCAGTGCAGTGTGCTGATAATAACACTGCATTCCCTCTCAGTGCAGTGTGCTGATAATAACACTGCATGCCCTCAGTGCAGTGTGCTGATAATAACACTGCATGCCCTCAGTGCAGTGTGCTGATAATAACACAGCATTCCCTCTCAGTGCAGTGTGCTGATAATAACACTGCATTCCCTCTCAGTACAGTGTGCTGATAACACTGCATCCCCTCTCAGTGCAGTGTGCTGATAATAACACTGCATCCCCTCTCAGTGCAGTGTGCTGATAATAACACTGCATTCCCTCTCAGTGCAGTGTGCTGATAACACTGCATCCCCTCTCAGTGCAGTGTGCTGATAATAACACTGCATTCCCTCTCAGTGCAGTGTGCTGATTACACTGCATCCCCTCTCAGTGCAGTGTGCTGATAATAACACTGCATTCCCTCTCAGTGCAGTGTGCTGATTACACTGCATCCCCTCTCAGTGCAGTGTGCTGATAATAACACTGCATTCCCTCTCAGTGCAGTGTGCTGATTACACTGCATCCCCTCTCAGTGCAGTGTGCTGATAATAACACTGCATTCCCTCTCAGTACAGTGTGCTGATAATAACACTGCATTCCCTCTCAGTACAGTGTGCTGATGATAACACAGCATTCCCTCTCAGTGCAGTGTGCTGATAATAACACTGCATTCCCTCTCAGTACAGTGTGCTGATAATAACACTGCATTCCCTCTCAGTACAGTGTGCTGATAATAACACTGCATTCCCTCTCAGTGCAGTGTGCTGATAATAACACAGCATTCCCTCTCAGTGCAGTGTGCTGATAATAACACAGCATTCCCTCTCAGTGCAGTGTGCTGATAATAACACCGCATTCCCTCTCAGTACAGTGTGCTGATAACACTGCATCCCCTCTCAGTGCAGTGTGCTGATAATAACACTGCATCCCCTCTCAGTGCAGTGTGCTGATAACACTGCATTCCCTCTCAGTGCAGTGTGCTGATAATAACACTGCATTCCCTCTCAGTGCAGTGTGCTGATAATAACACTGCATTCCCTCTCAGTGCAGTGTGCTGATTACACTGCATCCCCTCTCAGTGCAGTGTGCTGATAATAACACTGCATCCCCTCTCAGTGCAGTGTGCTGATAATAACACTGCATTCCCTCTCAGTGCAGTGTGCTGATAATAACACTGCATTCCCGCTCAGTACAGTGTGCAGATAATAACACTGCATTCCCTCTCAGTACAGTGTGCTGATAATAACAGCATTCCCTCTCAGTGCAGTGTGCTGATAACACTGCATCCCCTCTCAGTGCAGTGTGCTAATAATAACACTGCATTCCCTCTCAGTACAGTGTGCTGATAACACTGCATTCCCTCTCAGTACAGTGTGCTGATAATAACACAGCATTCCCTCTCAGTGCAGTGTGCTGATAATAACACAGCATTCCCTCTCAGTGCAGTGTGCTGATAATAACACTGCATTCCCTCTCAGTACAGTGTGCTGATAACACTGCATCCCCTCTCAGTGCAGTGTGCTGATAATAACACTGCATCCCCTCTCAGTGCAGTGTGCTGATAATAACACTGCATTCCCTCTCAGTGCAGTGTGCTGATAACACTGCATTCCCTCTCAGTGCAGTGTGCTGATAATAACACTGCATTCCCTCTCAGTGCAGTGTGCTGATTACACTGCATCCCCTCTCAGTGCAGTGTGCTGATAATAACACTGCATTCCCTCTCAGTGCAGTGTGCTGATTACACTGCATCCCCTCTCAGTGCAGTGTGCTGATAATAACACTGCATTCCCTCTCAGTGCAGTGTGCTGATTACACTGCATCCCCTCTCAGTGCAGTGTGCTGATAATAACACTGCATTCCCTCTCAGTACAGTGTGCTGATAATAACACTGCATTCCCTCTCAGTACAGTGTGCTGATGATAACACAGCATTCCCTCTCAGTGCAGTGTGCTGATAATAACACTGCATTCCCTCTCAGTACAGTGTGCTGATAATAACACTGCATTCCCTCTCAGTACAGTGTGCTGATAATAACACTGCATTCCCTCTCAGTGCAGTGTGCTGATAATAACACAGCATTCCCTCTCAGTGCAGTGTGCTGATAATAACACAGCATTCCCTCTCAGTGCAGTGTGCTGATAATAACACCGCATTCCCTCTCAGTACAGTGTGCTGATAACACTGCATCCCCTCTCAGTGCAGTGTGCTGATAATAACACTGCATCCCCTCTCAGTGCAGTGTGCTGATAATAACACTGCATTCCCTCTCAGTGCAGTGTGCTGATAATAACACTGCATTCCCTCTCAGTGCAGTGTGCTGATAATAACACTGCATTCCCTCTCAGTGCAGTGTGCTGATTACACTGCATCCCCTCTCAGTGCAGTGTGCTGATAATAACACTGCATCCCCTCTCAGTGCAGTGTGCTGATAATAACACTGCATTCCCTCTCAGTGCAGTGTGCTGATTACACTGCATCCCCTCTCAGTGCAGTGTGCTGATAATAACACTGCATCCCCTCTCAGTGCAGTGTGCTGATAATAACACTGCATTCCCTCTCAGTGCAGTGTGCTGATAATAACACTGCATTCCCTCTCAGTGCAGTGTGCTGATAATAACACTGCATTCCCTCTCAGTACAGTGTGCTGATAATAACACTGCATTCCCTCTCAGTACAGTGTGCTGATAATAACACAGCATTCCCTCTCAGTGCAGTGTGCTGATAACACTGCATCCCCTCTCAGTGCAGTGTGCTGATAATAACACTGCATTCCCTCTCAGTACAGTGTGCTGATAATAACACTGCATTCCCTCTTAGTGCAGTGTGCTGATAATAACACAGCATTCCCTCAGTGCAGTGTGCTGATAATAACACAGCATTCCCTCTCAGTGCAGTGTGCTGATAATAACACTGCATTCCCTCTCAGTGCAGTGTGCTGATAATAACACTGCATGCCCTCAGTGCAGTGTGCTGATAATAACACTGCATGCCCTCAGTGCAGTGTGCTGATAATAACACAGCATTCCCTCTCAGTGCAGTGTGCTGATAATAACACTGCATTCCCTCTCAGTACAGTGTGCTGATAACACTGCATCCCCTCTCAGTGCAGTGTGCTGATAATAACACTGCATCCCCTCTCAGTGCAGTGTGCTGATAATAACACTGCATTCCCTCTCAGTGCAGTGTGCTGATAACACTGCATTCCCTCTCAGTGCAGTGTGCTGATAATAACACTGCATTCCCTCTCAGTGCAGTGTGCTGATTACACTGCATCCCCTCTCAGTGCAGTGTGCTGATAATAACACTGCATTCCCTCTCAGTGCAGTGTGCTGATTACACTGCATCCCCTCTCAGTGCAGTGTGCTGATAATAACACTGCATTCCCTCTCAGTGCAGTGTGCTGATTACACTGCATCCCCTCTCAGTGCAGTGTGCTGATAATAACACTGCATTCCCTCTCAGTACAGTGTGCTGATAATAACACTGCATTCCCTCTCAGTACAGTGTGCTGATGATAACACAGCATTCCCTCTCAGTGCAGTGTGCTGATAATAACACTGCATTCCCTCTCAGTACAGTGTGCTGATAATAACACTGCATTCCCTCTCAGTACAGTGTGCTGATAATAACACTGCATTCCCTCTCAGTGCAGTGTGCTGATAATAACACAGCATTCCCTCTCAGTGCAGTGTGCTGATAATAACACAGCATTCCCTCTCAGTGCAGTGTGCTGATAATAACACCGCATTCCCTCTCAGTACAGTGTGCTGATAACACTGCATCCCCTCTCAGTGCAGTGTGCTGATAATAACACTGCATCCCCTCTCAGTGCAGTGTGCTGATAACACTGCATTCCCTCTCAGTGCAGTGTGCTGATAATAACACTGCATTCCCTCTCAGTGCAGTGTGCTGATAATAACACTGCATTCCCTCTCAGTGCAGTGTGCTGATTACACTGCATCCCCTCTCAGTGCAGTGTGCTGATAATAACACTGCATCCCCTCTCAGTGCAGTGTGCTGATAATAACACTGCATTCCCTCTCAGTGCAGTGTGCTGATAATAACACTGCATTCCCGCTCAGTACAGTGTGCAGATAATAACACTGCATTCCCTCTCAGTACAGTGTGCTGATAATAACAGCATTCCCTCTCAGTGCAGTGTGCTGATAACACTGCATCCCCTCTCAGTGCAGTGTGCTAATAATAACACTGCATTCCCTCTCAGTACAGTGTGCTGATAACACTGCATTCCCTCTCAGTACAGTGTGCTGATAATAACACAGCATTCCCTCTCAGTGCAGTGTGCTGATAATAACACAGCATTCCCTCTCAGTGCAGTGTGCTGATAATAACACTGCATTCCCTCTCAGTACAGTGTGCTGATAACACTGCATCCCCTCTCAGTGCAGTGTGCTGATAATAACACTGCATCCCCTCTCAGTGCAGTGTGCTGATAATAACACTGCATTCCCTCTCAGTGCAGTGTGCTGATAACACTGCATTCCCTCTCAGTGCAGTGTGCTGATAATAACACTGCATTCCCTCTCAGTGCAGTGTGCTGATTACACTGCATCCCCTCTCAGTGCAGTGTGCTGATAATAACACTGCATTCCCTCTCAGTGCAGTGTGCTGATAACACTGCATCCCCTCTCAGTGCAGTGTGCTGATAATAACACTGCATTCCCTCTCAGTGCAGTGTGCTGATTACACTGCATCCCCTCTCAGTGCAGTGTGCTGATAATAACACTGCATTCCCTCTCAGTACAGTGTGCTGATAATAACACTGCATTCCCTCTCAGTACAGTGTGCTGATGATAACACAGCATTCCCTCTCAGTGCAGTGTGCTGATAATAACACTGCATTCCCTCTCAGTACAGTGTGCTGATAATAACACTGCATTCCCTCTCAGTACAGTGTGCTGATAATAACACTGCATTCCCTCTCAGTGCAGTGTGCTGATAATAACACAGCATTCCCTCTCAGTGCAGTGTGCTGATAATAACACAGCATTCCCTCTCAGTGCAGTGTGCTGATAATAACACCGCATTCCCTCTCAGTACAGTGTGCTGATAACACTGCATCCCCTCTCAGTGCAGTGTGCTGATAATAACACTGCATCCCCTCTCAGTGCAGTGTGCTGATAATAACACTGCATTCCCTCTCAGTGCAGTGTGCTGATAATAACACTGCATTCCCTCTCAGTGCAGTGTGCTGATAATAACACTGCATTCCCTCTCAGTGCAGTGTGCTGATTACACTGCATCCCCTCTCAGTGCAGTGTGCTGATAATAACACTGCATCCCCTCTCAGTGCAGTGTGCTGATAATAACACTGCATTCCCTCTCAGTGCAGTGTGCTGATAATAACACTGCATTCCCGCTCAGTACAGTGTGCTGATAATAACACTGCATTCCCTCTCAGTACAGTGTGCTGATAATAACAGCATTCCCTCTCAGTGCAGTGTGCTGATAACACTGCATCCCCTCTCAGTGCAGTGTGCTAATAATAACACTGCATTCCCTCTCAGTACAGTGTGCTGATAACACTGCATTCCCTCTCAGTACAGTGTGCTGATAATAACACAGCATTCCCTCTCAGTGCAGTGTGCTGATAATAACACAGCATTCCCTCTCAGTACAGTGTGCTGATAACACTGCATTCCCTCTCAGTACAGTGTGCTGATAACACTGCATCCCCTCTCAGTGCAGTGTGCTGATAATAACACTGCATTCCCTCTCAGTACAGTGTGCTGATAATAACACTGCATTCCCTCTCAGTACAGTGTGCTGATAACACTGCATTCCCTCTCAGTACAGTGTGCTGATAATAACACAGCATTCCCTCTCAGTGCAGTGTGCTGATAATAACACTGCATTCCCTCTCAGTACAGTGTGCTGATAACACTGCATTCCCTCTCAGTACAGTGTGCTGATAATAACACTGCATTCCCTCTCAGTACAGTGTGCTGATAATAACACTGCATTCCCTCTCAGTACAGTGTGCTGATAACACTGCATTCCCTCTCAGTGCAGTGTGCTGATAATAACACAGCATTCCCTCTCAGTACAGTGTGCTGATAATAACACTGCATTCCCTCTCAGTACAGTGTGCTGATAATAACACAGCATTCCCTCTTAGTGCAGTATGCTGATAATAACACCGCATTCCCTCTCAGTACAGTGTGCTGATAACACTGCATCCCCTCTCAGTGCAGTGTGCTGATAATAACACCGCATTCCCTCTCAGTACAGTGTGCTGATAACACTGCATTCCCTCTCAGTACAGTGTGCTGATAACACTGCATTCCCTCTCAGTACAGTGTGCTGATAATAACACAGCATTCCCTCTCAGTGCAGTGTGCTGATAATAACACAGCATTCCCTCTCAGTGCAGTGTGCTGATAATAACACAGCATTCCCTCTCAGTACAGTGTGCTGATAACACTGCATTCCCTCTCAGTACAGTGTGCTGATAACACTGCATCCCCTCTCAGTGCAGTGTGCTGATAATAACACTGCATTCCCTCTCAGTACAGTGTGCTGATAATAACACTGCATTCCCTCTCAGTACAGTGTGCTGATAACACTGCATTCCCTCTCAGTACAGTGTGCTGATAATAACACAGCATTCCCTCTCAGTGCAGTGTGCTGATAATAACACTGCATTCCCTCTCAGTACAGTGTGCTGATAACACTGCATTCCCTCTCAGTACAGTGTGCTGATAATAACACTGCATTCCCTCTCAGTACAGTGTGCTGATAATAACACTGCATTCCCTCAGTGCAGTGTGCTGATAATAACACTGCATTCCCTCTCAGTGCAGTGTGCTGATAACACTGCATTCCCTCTCAGTACAGTGTGCTGATAATAACACTGCATTCCCTCTCAGTACAGTGTGCTGATAATAACACTGCATTCCCTCAGTGCAGTGTGCTGATGATAACACTGCATTCCCTCTCAGTGTAGTGTGCTGATTACACTGCATGCCCTCTCAGTGCAGTGTGCTGATAATAACACTGCATTCCCTCTCAGTGCAGTGTGCTGATAATAACACTGCATGCCCTCAGTGCAGTGTGCTGATAATAACACAGCATTCCCTCTCAGTGCAGTGTGCTGATAATAACACTGCATTCCCTCAGTGCAGTGTGCTGATAATAACACTGCATTCCCTCTCAGTGCAGTGTGCTGATAATAACACAGCATTCCCTCTCAGTGCAGTGTGCTGATAATAACACTGCATTCCCTCTCAGTGCAGTGTGCTGATAATAACACAGCATTCCCTCTCAGTGCAGTGTGCTGATAATAACACAGCATTCCCTCTCAGTGCAGTGTGCTGATAATAACACTGCATTCCCTCTCAGTACAGTGTGCTGATAACACTGCATCCCCTCTCAGTGCAGTGTGCTGATAATAACACTGCATGCCCTCATTGCAGTGTGCTGATGATAACACTGCATTCCCTCAGTGCAGTGTGCTGATAATAACACTGCATGCCCTCAGTGCAGTGTGCTGATGATTGCACTGCACAGATGAGACGAGTGCTCACACTGGGGGAACACAGCCACAGTACAGACAGTAGTCATGCTCAGACAGACATCCCTCCGACATGTACCTCAGTGTAATCCCCCATGGCTGCCACCACACGCTGTCCCCACACACATCTAGGGGGTCACTACACGGTGAGGGGAGTGGCTAGCACTTCTTTCCGGGTATGACGTAACTCCCAGGCACGTGGCTGCTGTGCAGACTGTGGACTGCTCGCTTCCTCTGCCGTCTCCTGTAGGATAGTCACAGGCAGCTGTGGCGGCTCCGAGCATTAGGCCTCAGTGCTCCAGTCCACTGCTGCCCTCTAGTGCAGGAGAAGCGGAATAACAGCGGGGCAGATTCAGCTGGGCTGCCTCACGTCATTTTGTGCATATTTTGGCTATAAAAACACCTAAGGATGATTTATTTTTTACACACAAATTGTTTCTGGCTTTTTTGGTAAAAAAAAATAATCCTGGAAACCACATGCATTTTTTAGGCTGGTGTTGCACATTTTCCTGGTCAGTTTTGTGATGGTTTTTGGTGCGCAATGCTGCCAGTGTTATCCAATACATTCCAGAACTGTAAGGGTTACATAGCATCATAAATCAGTATAATGCTATGTGACCCCGGCAGTGCTGGAAGGTCTGGAGCGTGACACTCGCTCGTCTGAAAGGGGCCTTAGCAACCAATCAGAGTTCACCTTTCATTTCTCAGAGCTCCTTTGTAAGATGAAAGGTGGAATCTGATTGGTTGCTATGGGCAATTAAAACAGTTTTCCTTTCCACCAGTTTTGATAAATCTCCCCCATTGTGTATCTCATCCACACGATACAGAAACAATCGGAGGAAATTGATCTGTAGTGTGAATTTGAAATCCGTAGCATGTCAATTTATGTTGCAGCAGATTTTCAACGCGGATTTCACTCTTTGCAATCCATAGGGTTTCAAATCCGTACTTTGGAAAATCCACACTGTATGAGCTATGGTGCAGATGACCCTGGAGAAACAACTTCTCTCTGTGGACTTTGGCTGATATTGCAGTGCAACCAGAAGGCCAGCGAGGTGTCTGCATGAAACAAGGCCCGTGTGGGAGCGTGAATTTGTGGTCTAAACTCTGCTCCTGTGACAGGACCTCACTGCATTCTAATTATTACACTGGCTGTAATGAATTGCACTGACGACATTATGTCAGTACTATTCATCACAGCCGGTCGGGCAATGACCCACAGCATTATAAATCATAAGAACGCAGTAAAGTCCTGCCACAGGAGCGCAGTTCCGTTCAGGAAATCGCACTCCCACAACTCGCTCATCTGAAACTGGCCTAAAACTACCTGCACATGGTGTGGATTCGGCTTACATTTTCCTGCATTTTCGGCCCCCACCAAGTGGATGACATATTCTATGTGGATAGGTTATCGGTATTAAAATCTCAGAAAAACCCTTTAACCACACATCTGTGTCCTTTTTGTGGATGTAAATACTTAGACGGTTTGCATCTGCAAAAGTCTGAGGTCAGGACATGTGATGTCTCCTTTTTTCTCACTGTGGTTGATCCGTGTTTTGTGTCTGCAAAAAAGCCAAGGTTTTTTTCTTTTTTTACATCATTTTGAGCCATTTTCTATGCAATGGATCAGTGAAAGACCAAACACAGATGCCATAAATGAGGCTGCCGGAGATAGCCGAGCGCTTGTACTGATCAGATACTAATCCCCTATTCTGTAGATAAGGGATAAGATGTTAACATTGGACAGCCCCTTTAAAAGACAGCACGGCCAAGATTAACCCGTAAAGATACCAGCGCCAAACTGGGACAGAAATCCCAGCGCCATACAGCTCCAGCGCTCTGATCGGGCGTTTCAAGTAAAAAAAAAAGCGTTCTTTTCCTAAAATAAAGTAACAACATTTTTTAAAAAGTAGACATTAAAAAAAAGAAAAGTAGACATTAGGTATCGCCGCGTCCTTATCGACCTGCGAACACCGTAAAAAATAAAGTCAAAAACGCAATTTTCTGGTCACCTTGCCTCACAAAAAGTTTAATACCAAGTGATTAAAAAGTCTTATGTACCCCAAAATGGTGCCAATCAAACTGTCATTTCATCCTCCAAAAAATGAGCCCTACCTAAGACAATCGCCCAAGAAATAAAAAAAAAATAGGGCTCTCAGAAAATGGCAACACAAAAACAAGATTTATTCTGTTCAAAAATTATTTCACTGTGTAAAACTTAAAGGGAACCTGTCACCATGTTCTGACATTTAAAACCGAATGTACCTTAATGCTTGTTTACCCTGATAGTTCCCAGCGATCGATCCATAATCTTCTCAGGACTAACTTGTCCAATTTTATCGCCCTATCAAGCTTTCCAGACTTTTATGCTAATTAACATAAAAGAGTCATATCTTACATGTTTGACCTGAGAAGAAATATATTTTCTCGGAGTCAAGCACCTCAGCTCCGCCTAAGAAACGCCCCTATAGATAAAATCTCACGCATGCGCAATATTCATTTCAGGCAGAACTTTGTTGCGCAAGTATTACATTCCAGCACGTAGTGGCGTGAGGGCGAGGGGACATGCACTAAACTATCTGATTGGTCTATCAAAGAAAGGGCAAGTGTGCGATTTTGGACGAGATTACAAGCAGTGAGGGCAGAAATTGTCTATCAACAAAGTCTAGGGGGAGGGAAATAGACTATGATGTGTGAGGGGAAGGAATTATTTATGCAAATGAGCATAACAGCGGGAAAGCTTTATATGGCGATAAAACCGGACAGGTTAGTCCTGAGAAGATTATGGATCGATCGCTGGGAACTATCAGGGTAAACGAGCATTAAGGTACATTCGGTTTTATATGTCAGAACATGGTGACAGGTTCCCTTTAACAAAAAAATAAATGATAGACATATTAGGCATCGCCGCGTCCGTAACAACCTGCTCTATAAAGATATATCATTTTATATGCCCCCTCAGGTGAATGCTGTATACTGTAAAAAAAGATAAAAATAACTATGCCAAAACAGCAATTTTTTCTAACCTTGCCTCACAAAAAGTTTAATACCAAGCAATCAAAAAGTCTTATCTACCCCAAAATGGTACCAATCAAACCCATAATAAATTCTTTAAGAGGTGTAGTTTCCAAAATGGGGTCACTTTGAGGGTTTCCATTGTAGGAGTACGTCAGGGTCTCTTCAAATGCAAAATAGTGCCTAAAACCCATTCTAGCGAAATCTGCCTCCAAAATCCAAATTGTTGTGTTGAGTGAACTTGTGTTTCAAGTTCGGCATACAAGGTTCAGGTTATCCGTTATCCGTTATGGATTCCGCTACCACGGACCATAAGGGTCCATTCACACATCCGCAACTGTTTTGTGGTCCACAAATTGCGTATCCGCAGAACACGGACACCGGCCATGTGCGTTCCGCAATTTGCAGACCACACATGGCCGGCACTATGATAGAAATGCCTATTCTTGTCCATGGCTGCGGACAAGAATAGGACATGCTCTATTTTTTTTGTGGGGCCACGGAATGGAAGTGCAGATGCGGACAGCACATGGTGTGCTGTCCGCATCTTTTGCAGCCCCGTTGAAAATGAATGGCTCTGCACCCCTTCCACAAAATTGTGGAACGGATGCGGACCCATTATGCAGACGTGTGAATGGACCCTTAGTTATGGTCCGTGGTAGAAGAATCCATAACGGAATTCTTACATAACCCGAACCTGAACCTTGTACGCCAAACTTGAAACACAAGTTCGCTCATCTCTAGTTGCAACCACAGGGGTGAATAAAGTGTTTTTCTTTTCACTCATTTTTTGTGAGAGTGCTGCCATTTTTTTAAATTCCTATATTGTCCTGGATTTATTGTCGGATCCACTGGCCTGCACCTACATATTTATATTTGGCCTGATGTGCTGCCATTGTTATATATATATATATATATATATATATATATATATATATATATATATATATATGTATATATATTCGGGTTATTCCTGCAGTATAGAAATCTTTTGCTAGAGCTAGTTGTGCATTGTGTTTGTCTGTGTATATATATATTACTCTTTTTGTAAGGCACGGTAACCAAAAAATGGCTGTTCTGGCACAGTTTTTATTTTAGTTTTTTACAGTGTTCACCTGAGTAGATAATGTGATATTTTTATAGAGCAGGTCGTAACGACGCGGCGATATCTAATATAAAAAAATTCAATAAAAAAAATCATGTTTTTGTGTTTCCATTTTCTGAAAGCCATATATATATATTTTTTTTTGGGCGATTGTCTTCAGTAGGGGCTAATTTCTGCAGAATGAGATGATGGTTTGGTACCATTTTGGGGCACATATTACTTTTTGATCGCTTGGTATTACACTTTTTGTGTTTTAAGGTGATACAAAAAATGGCTTTTTGGCATGGTTTTTATTAAAAAAAATTTTTATGGCGTTCACCAGACGGGTTAGCTCATGTTATATTTTTATAGAGCAGGTTGCTACGGATGCGGCGATACCTAATATGTCTGTTTTATTTTTAATAAATTTTGGTTTTACACAATAAGAGCATTTTTTAAACAAAAAATAAAAACAGTTAGTGTTTTTTTATTTTTTACATTTTTAACTAATTATATGTGGGGATATAGGAAGAAGTTAGATTTTTTTTTAACTTTTTCTTTACACTTTTTTTTTACTCAGACCCACTTGGTTCTTGAAGATCCAGTGGGTCTGATGCCTCTACAATACACTGCAGTACACTGTATAGTGTACTGAAATGTATTGACATTCACAGTAAGCCTGATCAGGCTCAGCTATACCATGGCAATCTGGATGGGGGGGTGGGGTTTGTTGCCATCCTGAAGGGGAGGGGGGTGACAGCTTGGGGGGGAGAGGGATGTAGAGCAGCGGCCTGATTGTTAGCCCCTTCCATACAGTGGTCCCTAGGGTCCAAGGCATGGAAGGGGTTATGTCTGCAGTTTGTAGCTTATCTAATTTCTTATCGGATCTTTATTTCCGGGGCCATTTGTTCCTGGTTTTATATGTGGCTTTTTCTTATGTTTCTGTATGCCCTTGTGTGTTGATCCCCCAGTCCTCTCCAGGGTTTTTATTCCTCACGAAAAACGGTATGTCTTTTTACTGCTGATTTTACATGTGATAATGTCTGTCCAAATGCTTATTCAATAAAGAATTTTCTATTTATCTATATGGTGGAGCCGTAGTTAAATTTTTTTGGGGTGCTCGTTTTGAATAGTGGAGGCTCTTCTCAGTATTTTTTCTATGACCCGGGGCTAAAAATTGGTGGGTGGTGCATATCTTTTAAGATCATCACTGGATCTGATTCATTTTTAAACATTTGACAAAGGCTACAGTATTTGTTACAGGAAGATGAAAGATCTCCTGCGACTCTTCCTTTTTCTTTTAAAGGGAACCTGTCACCGGGATTTTAGGTATAATGCTGAGGACATGGGTTGCTAGATGGCCGCTAGCCAATCTGCAATATCCAGTCCCCATAGCTCTGTGTGCTTTTATTGTGTAAAAAAAACGATTTGATACATATGCAAATTAACCTGAGATGAGTCAGAGCTTGAAAATATGACTCTTCTCTGGTCACACAAGTAAGATATGACTCTCTTATGTTAAAGGGAACCTGTCACCGGGATTTGGTGTATAGAGCTGAGGACATGGGCTGCTAGATGGCCGCTAGCACATCTGCAATACCCAGTCCCCATAGCTCTGTGTGCTTTTATTGTGTAAAAAAAACGATTTGATACACATGCAAATTAAAGACTGAGTGATCTGTTACTGCATCCACATGAAAGTTTAAAACACCAGAATTTATTTATTTCAAAAAAGATTTCTCTTGTAGAAATGGGGCAGAATATTATTGTGCGTGGTCTGGCAGTACTGTATCGACTGTACAAAATATAACTGTTTTATAAATCCCCAAACTTCCAGCGCTCCGTGTAATGGAAAAGAAGAACCTTCTGTTAGCATCAAAGCTCATCCTTGACCTGCAAGATAAAAAAAAATGTTTTTCAAGTTTTTGTCTAAAAGTACACAACAAATGCCATATTTTTGTCATTTAGTAGTGCCCCTAGAATCCCAGCATGGCCCCTCATTTCTGCATCCCCTCTCTCTTCTCAGATACTGATCAAGCTATGGCTGGGATGATAACATATTTTTTGGGCAAAGGATAGAAAATTTCCGTTCTGCAAAAATGAAATCTGTAATCTGATTGGTTGGTATGAATGACACAGATTTTGTAATAAGGATTATTTATGATTGTCTAGAGAAGTATTCCTTGCAAAATCCCATAGAAGCACAATTGCTAATTTATCAGTGTTACAGCAATATATAATTACAGTGTAAGCCTCTGTTCAGACTGTTCTGTTGGAGCCTCCACAGCAGACTCTGTCATGTTTGCCATGAAAAATAATGCTGTATACAGCACTTTTTTCCTGTTAATATTATGGACACCTCAGGGAAAACAGAAATACCCCATTATAAGTCACCGAGAGATGTTAAGTACCAGTGATGTCCGTCTTGCAACAGATGATTTTGGCTTTTGTTATATCTGGATCCACAGCAAAAATGTGAACAGAACCTTATACGGTGTACCGTATATGCTTTATTCACAAATCAAACATGTGGGTTATAGCTAGCATAGTTCACCACTATTTGTGCACAGAAAAATGGTGAAAAACATTAGTAAAACAGTCAAAGTCAGGAAAGTCTCGCTCCCCTGTTCGACACTGGCATGAGCAGAAATGTCATTGGCTGAGTTTAGCCATGCACGTCAGCCATGTAATAGTAATATTCTCAGGCAAGGTCATCAATAAGTGATCAGTGCTGGTCGGACTTCCAGCACCCCCGCTGCGTGCTGTGGCCTCTTGCTAGACCAGTAACTTCACTGTCATCCGTCACATGGCCTAGGCACAGTTCAATCCCATTCAAGTCAATCGGGTTGAGCTGCAATATCAAGCACAGCCACTATCTAATCGATGGTGCTATACCTGGTTAGCTGCGAACCTCTTCAAACAGCTGACTAGTGGGGGTGCTGGGAGTCAGACCCCTACTGATCAGATGTTGATTACCTATCCTAAAGATAGGTTATCAGTATTAAAGGGAATCTGTCACCACGATTCTGGACTATTATTTTCAGTAATACATGAGTAAGGAGTCCAGATTAGCATTTTTATTTATTTTCCTACTGTCCCTGGTTCCCCCCACTATCAGCACTCAAAGCTGCCCTGAAATACACAGTCCAGACTGCTGTGCCATACCATCATAGTGGAGAGGACTCCTTATCTGCAGTTCTACTCATATATTAGAGCAGATAATAGTCCAAGATTGTGGTGACAGATTCCCTTTAAATACCTGGAAATCCCCTTAATAATACTTAAAAATATATGATGTGATGAACAGAGTATACTGTTTTTTTCTCACCTTATGCCTACGACATTCACATGGGAAGTAATTCTCTGACGTATTCTCCACTTTTTCCATCCCATCTCTTATTTTCGGTTTACTCACCTGCAGTTTTGCATAAGTCTAAATAAAATGAAAGACATTTAGGAGCAATGATCTGGAGGTATAGCCATACCATTACTGAGCATGACTATTCATACACATTGGAAAGACTCCAGCACATGCACTGAATGGATAACAAACCCTTAGGCCCCTTTCACACGGGCGAGTATTCCACGTGGGTGCAATGCGTGATGTGAACGCATTGCTCTCGGACTGAATCCGGACCCATTCATTTCAATGGGGCTGTGTGCATGAGCGATATTTTTCACGCTTCACTTGTGTGTTGCGTAAAAATCCCAGTATGTTCTATATTCTGCGTTTTTCACGTAATGCAGGCCCCATAGAAATGAATGGGGCTGATTTTCACGGATGGTTGCTAAGGAGACCAGGGATGAGCAAAACGGGACAACATTTACTTTATTATTTTCCATTATAACATGGTTATAATGGAAAATAATAGCATTCTTGAATACAGAATACTAAGTCAAATGTCAATTAAGGGTTAAAAAATAATAAAAACCTTACTCACCCCATCCACTTGATCGCGCAGCCGGGTTCTTCTTCTTTGTTCTTCTTGAAGGACCTGCAAAAGGACCTTTGATGACATCATTGCGCTCACCACGTGGTGAGCGCGATGACGTCAGCGAAGGTCCTTTTGCAGGTCCTTCAAGAAGAACAAAAAAGAGGATCCCGGCTGCGCGATCAAGTGGATGGGGGGAGTAAGGTTTTTATTATTTTTTAACCCTCACTTGACATTTGACTTTGCATTCTGTATTAAAGAATGCTATTATTTTCCATTATAACCATGTTATAATGGAAAATAATAAAATCTACAGAACACTGAACCCAAACCTGAACTTCAGTGAAGAAGTCCGGGTTCGGGTCTGGGTACCAAACATTCCGTTTTTTAATCACGCGCGTGCAAAACGCATTGCACTCGAGCAGAAAAAACTGAAGAACGCAACGATTTTCCCTGAACGCACCCACATCCTATCCGGCCCTCACCCGCGACACCCGTGTAAAAGAGGCCTAAGGGAAGTGGATTTTCCAGCATTATTAAAAAAACATTCCGGTCCCAGGGAACCCCTAGTTTTTGGCATAAGCACTGGGTATAGTATTCTACAAGATATATTCTGATTGGTCAATTACTTTGCCCCCTAATTCAAAGCATCTCCGAAACAATTTTGTAAAAAGGACACCACTTGCTCCTGCTGTCTTTCGGGGAACCAGTGACACAAGGTTCCTGAAAAAAACAATACCCTAGAACAGCGATGGTGAACCTTTTAGGGACCGAGTGCCCAAACTGCAACTGAAAACCCACTTATTTATCGCAAAGTGCCAAGACGGCAATTTAACCTGAATACCAATATAGTATATCTTCCATGTACTTTATCATGTAGCTATAATAGCCGAGTCCATTCAGTGCGCTGCCTGTGCTGTTCATAGTGTGCCCTGTGCTGATCAATGGCAGGAAAAGTCTAAGGTATATTGGCACACCATAGACTTTTTCCAGGGTGCGGGTGCCCAGATAGAGGGCTTTGAGTACCACCTCTGGCACCCGTGCCATAGGTTCGTCACCACTGCCCTAGAATGTCATTCTTCGCATCTGCTATACAGAGTCATTCAGTGCGTACATGGGAAATTTTCTCAAGGTTTGCATCGAAAATAAACATCATGTGGTGTTAACAGACTCCCACAATGATCAAAAGGCAATTATATAACCCATTCCTGACACAGACCTTTTTGCTTTTTACTCCCTGCCTTCCATAACTTTATTTTTTTGTTCACATAGCTGTATGAGGGCTTGCTTTTTGCAGGACCAGTTGTACTTTCTAATGGTATCATTAAATATTCCATACGATGTGGTAAGAAGCTGGAGAAAAAATTCTAAATGGTGTAGGACTGGAAAAAAAAGCAATTCTATCATTGTTTTAAGGGTTTAGTTTTCATGTCGTTCACTATGCAGTAAAACTGACCTGTTAACTTTATTCTGCGGGTCAGTACATTTACAATGATAACAAATTTGTACAGTTGTTCTTATTAAAAGTCATAAACCTTAAAAAAAGGTTTTTCTTTGTATGACCATACAGCATTTTTAGATTTATGGAGCTGCACAACCGCTCATTTTTTGTGGGGCAATCTGTAGTTTTTATTGATACTATTTTCAGGTATTTAGCACTTTTTGATCACTTTTTATAACCAATAAACAGATATTTGGCAATTTTGATTTTTTTTTCCCCATTACACGGGTCATTATACAGGAAAAATACTTTTATATTTTAATAGTATGGGCATTTTTGGCCACAGCAATGCCAATGATGTTTATTTTTGTCTAAAATTGGGAAAGGTATGATTTTATTTTTTTATTTTTTTCGAAACTGTTTAAAAAATGTATTTTAACCCCTCTTTGGGATTTGAACATGCAGTCGTTAGATTGCTTATATCATGGATTGCAATGGTTTACAATGGAAAATCATGGTCCCTGTCACATGCAGGGCTTAAGAACCATGGCAGGCCTTGGGGCCTTCAGAAAACTCCTGGCTGCAAAAGCAACCAAAAGACTCCCACAGTCTCCTTGCTGGGGATAAGGGAAAGGCCTTCGGTCAATAAGGGCAAACCTCTAAGATGCTGTAGTTGCAATTGAGGGGTTCAAAGTGTGTGATCAGAGTTGTCTTCAATCACAACTCTGCCTGCAGGTGTCTTCTGTGTAAAATAGCAGGCGCCCACGTGGCCAGCTAGGCAACCCAACATTCACTATACATGTACTGCAGATGTTGAAAAGGGGTTAAAAAAAAAGCTGCAGCAGGTAGGAATGCAAATCACAGAAAGCATGTGACATTTGTGAGATTTGTTCTAAAAAGTACAAGCAGCAACCAGTAATCCCAGCTGTCATATAAATGTCATGTGGCAACAGGCCATTGTTCCATAGAGCTACAAAAAAAAAAACGCATCACTCCAGACTACTGGTGACTGCATTTTCTTCATCTTAAGTTACCGAAGTATTAGATATATTTCTGCAAATTTTATTCAGCAAATCTATATTTCAATTAATCATCACAAACAGGTATTGGTAGTAAGTGATTCAATAAAAAAAAACATTAAAGGGGTTGTCCTAGCTCAATATTTATGGCATATGGCTAGAATATGACACAAAGGTCATATAGGTGCGGTTCCCACCTCTGGTTTTACTCTACTATCTCTAGAAAGGGGGCCCCCAAATTGAAGGAGAGCGCAAGGTGCATGGTTGTCATCCTCCCCATTCACTGCCACGGGACTTACACAAATAGTAGAGTGACCACGCTCCGCTATTTTCTCAACTTCCATATAGGTGCATGGGGGTGGCTGTGCATGAGCAGCTGCACACCCATCAGATCAGGGGGCCCGTTCTGGAGATAGAAATGGGTCCCAGAGGTGAGACCTTCACCTTTTTTGTAACATTTGTGGCACATCCTAGAGATATGCAGAAATGTTGAGCTATAGAGCCCTATAGATATGAAATGAGCAGAAGCACATATGCTTGACCATTGCTCCATTCTCGTGATTGTTGGATCACCACCGATCAGACACAAAGTAGACACACAGAGGAAGATTTATCATCTGGCTTGCACCAGAAAATTGGCTTTAAAAAGTTGCAAGCTGTGTGCTTGCGACTTTTTAAATGCGACTTTTTGAAGGAAAAAAAATAGCAAGTATCTCTTAATACGCTGCCTTCGCCACTTTTCCAGAAGGGGCGTGACAATGGTGGGAATGGGCGTGGTCAACAGCCAAGACAAATTTATCTTCATTTACACTAGTTCTGGTGGCAAATAAAACCATAAATCTACGTCAGTTCTGAGCTGTTGTAGATTTCTGTTTAGGCACACAGACTGCCTGAGGATACGCCTAATTTATGATGAGGCCTGTGCCTCATCATAAACTAGGTACATCCTCCGGCAAAGCAGGGGATATCAAGACCAGAGCAGAAATCACCGTTCTTGATAAATCTCCCCCATAGTTTATATCTTGTGGCAACCCCTTAAATGTTTCTTCTACTGCCACTGAGAAATCAAGAGACTAAGAGTGGCTTCACTCCCAGCAACCCAGATATGCAGGGAAACCTGTCATTTAGGCAAAATTACAGCATGTGTGATTATTATTATTATTTATTATTAAAGTGCCATTCATTCCAAAGCTGTACATATGAAAAGGGGTATACATAGATAATACAGACAATTGCAATAAGCATGAACAAGACGAGTTACAAACTGGTATGGAAGGAGAGAGGGCCCTGCCTGTGAGGGCTTACAATCTACATGGTATGGGAGAAGGACACAGTAGGAGAGGGTAAAGTTGGTCATGGCGGTATAGAGGCAGCAGGGTCACTGGTTGAAGGCTTGTCTGAAGAGGTGGGTTTTCAGGTTTCTTTTGAAGGATTCCACTGTAGGTGAAAGTCTGATATGTTGGGGGAGCGAGTTCCAGAGTGTGGGGGATGCACGGGAGACGATTGTGGGAAGAGGTGATAAGAGGAGAGAAGGAGGAGAGGAGAGAAGGAGGTCTTGTGAGCATAGGAGATTGTGTGTGGGGATGTATCGGGAAAGTAGCTAAGAGATGTAGGGAGGGGACAGGTTGTGGACAGCCAGTGAAGGGATTGGCAGAGGGGAGAGGCAGAGGAGTAACAGGGTGAGAGGTAGATTAGTCAGGCAGCAGAGTTGAGGATAGATTGGAGGGGTGCGAGAGTGCTAGATGGAAGGCCACAGAGGAGGATGTTGCAGTAGTCTAGGCGAGATGATGAGGGCATGTACAAGCATTTTCGCAGACTCAAAGTTGAGGAAAGCGTGGATGCGGGAGATGTTTTTGAGTTGGAGGCGGCAGGTGGTGGAAAGGGCTTGGATGTGCGGTCGGAAGGAAAGGGCAGAATCCGAGGTCACTCCAAGGCAGCGGACTTGGTTGATCGGGGAGAGTGTGCAGCCGTGATCGTGATAGATAGGTCTGTTGGGGGGGGGGGGGGGGGGGGTTGAGCAAGATGTGGGAAAGATGATGAATTCTATTTTATCCATGTTATGTTTTAGAATGAAAGAGGAGAAGAAGGAGGATATGGAAGATAGGCATTGTGGGATTCTGGATAGTAAGGTGGTGATGTCTGGACCAGAGAGGTAGATTTGTTTGTCGTCAGCATAAAAGTGATACTGAAAGCCATGGGACTCTATGAGTTGTCCCAGGCAGAAAGTGTAGATAGAGAAGAGCAGGGGTCCTAGGACAGAGAGGGAATAAGACGCGGAGGTGGTGTGAGAGAGGGAGACGCTAAATGTCCACTCTGTGAGGTATGATGTGATCCAGGAGAGGGCCAGGTCAGTGATGCCATGAGATGAGAGAGTTTGTAACAGAAGGGAGTGGTCGACAGTGTCAAAGGCAGAGGACAAAGAGGGAGCACTAGGAGAGATGAGAGGACAGTTCAGAATGGACATGTTGTTCAAGTAGCTTTGAGGCATATGGAAGAAGTGAAATAGGGCGATAACTGGACAAAGAAGATGGGTCAAGTGAAGGCTTTTTGAGGATGGGTGTAATGGTAGCATGTTTAAAACCAAAGGGGAAGACACCAGAGGTTAGTGATAGGTTGAAGAGATGAGTTAGAGCTGGGATAAACACCAGGGGCGTAGCTAAAGGCTCGCGGGCCCTGGTGCAAGAGTTCAGCTTCGGCCCCCCTTGACTTAGTGCTAAGTGGCCAGGGGCAGGGAAGCACAGAACCTTCGTGCTGCCTAAGGCAAAAATTGAAATGTCTCCCCCCATGCCAAATTCTTGACTTAACTACTTCCGTCCAGCCAGAGGTATAACTTGACCAGCATGCACTTTCTATAATACCGGTGTCTTCTTATGCACCACAAGGGTCTTTGGGCCCCCTCAGGCTCCTGGGCCCAGTAGCGACTGCTACCTCTGCACCCCCTATAGCTACGCCCCTGATAAACACTGTTGTGAGGTTAGGGATGAGGTGGGATGGGATTGGGTTAAGTGCACAGGTGGAGAGATGTGATCTGGAGAGTAGAGTGGAGAGTTTTTCTTCTGTAATGGTGGAGAAGCGAGTTTTGGGAGAAGAGGACTGAGCAGTTGTGTAGAGGGCCTGTGGGGACTATGCACTGAAGCTTTCTCTGATGTTGACTATCTTTTGTTTGAAGTATGTGGCAAAGTCCTCAGCTGAGATGAGAGGAGAGTTAAAAGTGTTAAAAAGTTGTTTAGGGCTGTGGACCAGGGAAGATATGAGAGATGAGAAGTAGGCCTGTTTTGCATCAGCGAGTGAGGATTTGAAAATGAGGAGGGATTGCTTGTATGTGGTGAAGTGATCCTTAGAGTGGGATTTCTTCCATTGCCGCTCAGCAGCCCTGGAAGGTTGTCTGAGTTTCTTGGTCAGGTTGGTGTGCCAGGGTTGTCTGTTGATTTTTCGGGTTTTGTTGTGTGTGAGGGGGGCAACAATGTCCAGAGCTGTACTTATTGTAGTGTTATATAGGGTGGTGGCAGTATCTGGGTCTTGGAGGAAACAAATGGTAGAGAGTGGCAGAAGAGAGTCAGAAAGCAAGCGAAAGTCGAGATGTTTAAGGTTCCTGCGGGGGGGGGGGGGGGTTAGTGTGTGGACCGGGGAAGCAGCAGAAGAGACCAATGAAGGGAAGGTGAGTAGGTTGTGGTCGGATAGGGGGAGAGGCGAATTAGAAAGGTTAGATAGGAAGCAGAGGTGGGTAAAGGTAAGATCCAGAGTGTGACCATCTCTGTGGGTGGGAGCGGGAGACCACTGTGAGAGGCAGAAGCAAGAGAGTGATAGGAGTTTAGAGGCGGCTGAGTGGCAGGTGTCAATAGGGATGTTGAAGTCACCCATGATGACAGTGGGGATGTTGGCAGAAAGAAAATGTAGGAGCCAGGTGTTAAAGTGGTCAACAAAGATGGTGGCTGGGCCTGGGGGGCGGTAAATGACAGCTACTTGGAGGTTGGAGGGAGAGTAGTAAAGGCAAACAGAGTGTACTTCAAATGAAGTGAGTGTAATGGAGGGTGGCAGTGGAGTTGGGCTGTAGGAGCAGGTGTCAGATAGGAGAAGACCAACTCCTCCACCATGTTTGCTGCCGGGGCGGGGGGTGTGAGTGAAATGAAATCCGCTATAAGAGAGTGCAACAGGGGAGAAGGTGTCAGAGGGTGTCAGTCATGTTTCTGTGAGACCCAGAAAGGAAAGTTTTCAAAAGATGAAGAGGTCATAAATGTAGGACAGTTTGTTACAGACAGAGCGTGCATTCCAGAATGCTCCTGCAAGAGGAACCAAAGGAGCAGGGGTCAGAGGAATGGTTATTACGTTTAAGAGGTTGCAGAAACTTGTAGAAGGAGATTTGTAGTAGGAGGTAAAGGTGATAGTGGGGATTTGCTGAGGGGGGCCTGGATTTGGAGAGATATCACCAGCAATAAGGAGAAGCAGAGAAAGTGTTAGTAGGTCAGAATAAGAGTGGGCATGATGTATCTGTGTGAGTTTGGGAAGGGAGTGTTTTACATTGCCAAACATGTTTGTGCAAGCGGTCAGATGAGAAGGTAAGATGGAGGGAAAAATGAATAGTTCCTTGCTGGTTGAATGGATGTGGGGGTATTTCAGGAGGTTTTGGAAAAGTGGTAAGAGTAAGATGAAAGATTGAAACATTGATGGAAAAAAAAAACTGTTTTATTGTTTTTTTTGTATAGTGACCAACAAACTTCTATAGCTGGGCAGTATAAGAAACGTATCTACATGCATGCTGCTTACAGCTGGCTTGTAAATGCGTAACGCCCATTTGTAAATTTCAGACAATAAAAAAGTGGAGGTTTTAGAAGCCAGAAGACTGTGGTATCTGTAAAGTGGGCAATATATGCTCAGATTGGTAACTAGTGGATAAATTATCACGAAGACCCCATTGATATGAAGTATAGAATCCAGTGTCAAACATAGTGTACATACAGTGCTGGGAATTTTTGGATGTTCTCATAAATAAGCTAGAATGCTGTAAATCACTGTTCACACATACAGTTAAAATGAATATGCATGCACAACACAAATTATAGACACCCTAAAAATAAAATTGAAACAAATGTGCTGCCTTGCCCTGTATTATTACAATTAGGCATTTTGCCTGTTATTGGTCTTGATTCACTCAAAACCAGCACTGCATTTGTATTTCATTGCTTGGTATTGTAAAAGTGAAGGTTAAACCAATAAACGGAGGATGTTAAATATTAAATCGTTTCAAGGTAATAGATTTTACTACATATATCATAAAAAAAAACTAAAAAGAATCTTAACACTATGCTGTTAAGTAGTAGAAGAGGAGTTAGTCAGCAGGAATATTAGCATATACCTTAAAGGGTTTCTACCACTTCGTTTCACATATTTAGGTGTCAGACACTAGCGATCCGCTAGTGTCTGCTCTAACAAACCATCCTAATATAATAGGTTTTGGGGCAGCCGTTTTGCTAAAAAAAGAACTTATATCGATATGCTAATGAGCCTCTAGGTGCTATGGGGGCGTCATTAGCACCTAGAGGCTCGGTCTACCTTCACAAACTGCCGCCGCCCAGCGCGTCCCTCCAGCCCGCCCATCTCCTCCGGAATGCGATCCTCCCTGTAAGCGTATGTATTCGGCGCATGCGCAGTGGATGTCTGACCGCTTCCCTGCTCAGACATCTCCACTGCACCTGCGCCGATGACGTCATAGTCCTCCTCAGTATAAAATCCAGGTACAGAAAGCAGAGTCTACATGTTTCGGGCACAATGCAATCTTAGCCCTTACTCATGACTGTTTCAGATACACTGTGAGTTACTTTTGTAGAGAGGAGGGGGAGGTTCCCTCACCTGAAATAATCAGGCTGAAATTCAACCCCTCCCTTCCACAAATGTGTACATAGGTAAAAACATGCCAAAAGACAATTCATATGGTCCATAAAACAATAGATTGAAGGGAATGGGAAATAAAGGAAGAAAAGGAAAGAAATAAACCGTTGGTTAGTACTGCAAGATTAGATCCAGTTTCTTATTTAAACCTTGAGGCTGGCGACTTTCAAGTCGGAAAATCCAATATGATTCTCTGTTTAAGAGTTTCCTTTTTGTGTCGCCACCTCTTATTGGTTTTTTAACCTTTTCAATGCCTTGTACTGACATATAGGAGACATCACCACCATGTACCATGGCAAAATGGAGACTTGCCGCAGATATGTTGCGGTTCTCATGGTGCGGTATGTCTGATATATGTTTTCTGATGCGTGTTTTTATTGCATTTGTGGTACATCCCACATATTGTAACTTGCAACTTGTGCATGTTGTGCAATAAATCGCATAGGTAGTATTGCAATTTAAAAAGGATTTTATTTTGAAAACCTGGCCGTTAATACTGGATTCAAAATTTTGACAGATCTTCATATATTTACAACAAATGCAAATGGAGTGACCGCATTTATAATTTCCTGTTGTTGACAACCATGTATTTTGTGTTGTTCGGGACTTGTCATTTTTAAAGAGAGATGGGCTCACGGAACTGGCTATGGTGGGTGCCTTTCGGGCTGCGCATTTAATGCCATTGTGTGCCATGGATGCCCATATTTTGTCACACGCTAGCACTGGGAAATGCTTTCTGACGATGTTACAAATTTGGGTGTATTCCTTACTACAGGGAGTGCAGAATTATTAGGCAAGTTGTATTTTTGAGGATTAATTTTATTATTGAACAACAACCATGTTCTCAATGAACCCAAAAAACTAATTAATATCAAAGCTGAATATTTTTGGAAGTAGTTTTTAGTTTGTTTTCAGTTTTAGCTATTTTAGGGGGATATCTGTGTGTGCAGGTGACTATTACTGTGCATAATTATTAGGCAACTTAACAAAAAACAAATATATACCCATTTCAATTATTTATTTTTACCAGTGAAACCAATATAACATCTCAACATTCACAAATATACATTTCTGACATTCAAAAACAAAACAAAAACAAATCAGTGACCAATATAGCCACCTTTCTTTGCAAGGACACTCAAAAGCCTGCCATCCATGGATTCTGTCAGTGTTTTGATCTGTTCACCATCAACATTGAGTGCAGCAGCAACCACAGCCTCCCAGACAATGTTCAGAGAGGTGTACTGTTTTCCCTCCTTGTAAATCTCACATTTGATGATGGACCACAGGTTCTCAATGGGGTTCAGATCAGGTGAACAAGGAGGCCATGTCATTAGATTTTCTTATTTTATACCCTTTCTTGCCAGCCACGCTGTGGAGTACTTGGACGCGTGTGATGGAGCATTGTCCTGCATGAAAATCATGTTTTTCTTGAAGGATGCAGACTTCTTCCTGTACCACTGCTTGAAGAAGGTGTCTTCCAGAAACTGGCAGTAGGACTGGGAGTTGAGCTTGACTCCATCCTCAACCCGAAAAGGCCCCACAAGCTCATCTTTGATGATACCAGCCCAAACCAGTACTCCACCTCCACCTTGCTGGCGTCTGAGTCGGACTGGAGCTCTCTGCCCTTTACCAATCCAGCCACGGGCCCATCCATCTGGCCCATCAAGACTCACTCTCATTTCATCAGTCCATAAAACCTTAGAAAAATCAGTCTTGAGATATTTCTTGGCCCAGTCTTGACGTTTCAGCTTGTGTGTCTTGTTCAGTGGTGGTTGTCTTTCAGCCTTTCTTACCTTGGCCATGTCTCTGAGTATTGCACATCTTGTGCTTTTGGGCACTCCAGTGATGTTGCAGCTCTGAAATATGGCCAAACTGGTGGCAAGTGGCATCTTTCTCAGTTCATGGGCAGTTATTTTGCGCCTTGGTTTTTCCACACACTTCTTGCGACCCTGTTGACTATTTTGAATGAAACGCTTGATTGTTCGATGATCACGCTTCAGAAGCTTTGCAATTTTAAGAGTGCTGCATCCCTCTGCAAGATATCTCACTATTTTTGACTTTTCTGAGCCTGTCAAGTCCTTCTTTTGACCCATTTTGCCAAAGGAAAGGAAGTTGCCCAATAATTATGCACACCTAATATAGGGTGTTGATGTCATTAGACCACACCCCTTCTCATTACAGAGATGCACATCACCAAATATGCTTAATTGGTAGTAGGCTTTCGAGCCTATACAGCTTGGAGTAAGACAACATGCATAAAGAGGATGATGTGGTCAAAATACTCATTTGCCTAATAATTCTGCACGCAGTGTATATTGTGTGACAAAAATATTTTTTCTTTCCTGGTTAGATATCTCTCAGATTTTTTGTGTCTTTGTTTCTACAGGTGTGTTCAATAGTATATTCCTATTCATATGTCGAATATCTCTGCTGCATTTCTTTTTTTCGGAATATGCTCTACGTGTTAATCTACTTATGATGTTTTGCGCCTCTGTTTCATAGGTCGACTCATCACTGCAATTTCTTCTAGCCCTAATTAGTTCTCCTTTTGGTATATTTCTGATGGTATGCATGGGATGGCATGACTGTGCATGTAATATTGTATTGCCTGATGTTGGTTTTCTGTAGGTGCTGGTGTATATGGAGGCCGTGGCGGAGTCTCCCCTGAGGCGGAGATCCAGGAACTCAATGTTCCTGGCGCTATGTTGAACGGTAAATTGGATACCGTTCACACATGCGTTCAGATAATCTGCAAAAGATGGTATGGCCGCCACATCACCAGACCAGATAAAGATCAGGTCATCGATGTAACGGCCATACCATCTTATGCTATCCGAAAATGGGTTGGTGTCGATGAGGAGGAAGCCCCTCTCCCACCATGCCATAAAAATATTGCATCTTAAATATTACATCTTAAAAGAGAAAGGAGAGTCCAGTTTATAAGGGTCTCAGATTTAGGGAGGGATAATACACTTGAGAACTTCATTATGAGGTGGTACTGTAAAAGTGAGATATATCTAAGGCACCATAGAATAAAGAACATGCACTTTTAAGCTGTATTTTTGGACACTTTCTTAATGAGGGATATATGCTTCATGAAGAACACCGCTTGCATTCCTTGGTACAGGTAAAGAAGCTTTATGCATGAGAAGTAGAAAATGAACACATAAAAAGATTATGTCCTTTGTCAAAGACAAAACAAGTAAGAAAAAGTATGTAGCCAGTGTCTACAGGATGCTGTGAATGACATAAAAATAACCTGGGAGGGTACAGTCTCTCACGCAACATATATATTACAAGGAATTTAAAATGTGCAAAAGTAAACCAACTGACAAATCGTGTGGCCTTGGTATTCTAAAAGCAAAAGAGAAGAATGCTAAACTATAAAACTTCTAGTCCTACATTATAAATACTGCAAAAATGTGTGGCTCTACTTGCAAGCTATGAGTGGGAACTTTAGGTAAATTAATATCACCACAAACGGTAAAAGGTTATTTTAGAATTCTGGAATTTACATGCAAAGATTTACATAAACCTATTTTTATTAATGTGGCAATGGTGGTCATATTATAAAGGATTAATAAGATATAAATTGGGAATAAAAGGTTAATTTATGCAATGTCCAATGTCTAAACTAATATAAAAATGCCTGCTCTAAAAATATCTCTTCTAATAGATCTGAAATAGACTACATTATGGTGATTTATTTCAGAGGTTTTACCTCTTTAGTACTTTTTTCATATTTTGTTATGTTGCGGCCTTGTGCTACAATAAAAAAAAATATATCAAGTTTTCCTCCATAACTCTGCACCCCATGATGAGAAAGGGAAAACAGAATTTTAGAAATTTTCACAAATTTTTTAAAAAGGAATAAACTAAAATTTTGCATGGATACTGCTTTTAATCATCTTGGAGATGTTTCTCAACCATGATTGGGGTCCTCCTGTGGTAAATTCAATTGATTGGACATGATTTGGAAATACACACCCCTGTCTATATAAGGTCTCACAGCTGACAATGCATATCAGAGCAAAAACCAAGCCATGAGGAGGAAAGAACTGCATGTAGAGCTCATAGACAGGAGTGTATGGAGGCACAGATCTGGCGAAGGGCACAAAAAATTTCTGCTGCACTAAAAGCTCCAAATAGCACAATGGCATCCATAATTCTTAAATGGAAGAAGTTTGGAACAACAAAGACTCTTCCTAGAGCTGGCCACCCCACCAAACTAAGTAATCGGGGAAGAAGGGCCTTGGTAAGAAAAGTGACAGGGGCGGCGTTCTGTGTGTAGGTGTGTAGGCACCTACACACCTAACGCCGCCTCTGGGCAATTGCTCATTTGCATATGGATTAAACTGCGTTTTTCCTGCTGGTGAAAGTCAGAAGAAAATTACAAAAGGTACCATTTTAATCATGGATAGGTGTGCTAGAGAGCCATATAAGTGTTGTATAATGTCATATTTAGGTGACAGACTCTCTTTAAAAATTATGGAAGCCACTTTGTTCTTTGGAACTTTCAACGCAGCACAATGTTTGTATCCTCCTTCAGATCTGTGCTTCCACACAATCCTGTCTCTGAGCTCCACAGGCAGTTCTTTCCTCCTCATGGCTTGGTTTTTGCTGATATGCATTGCCAGCTGAAAGACCTTATATAGACAGAGGTGAGTTTTTCCAAATCATGGTCAATCAACTGAGTTTACCACAGATGGACTCCAATCCAGTTGTAGAAAGATCTCAAAGGTGATCAAGAGACATGGGAGGTCCCCAAAGCTAAATTTAAAGTGTTATAGCAAGAGGTCTTATTACTTATATCCATGAGAAATTTTTGTGTTTCCTTTTTAATACATTTGCAAACATTTTTAAAATTCTGTTTTCACTTTCTCATTAAGGGGGGTTGAGAGCAGAATGATGGGGAGGAATTAGATTATTATTTTTTTTTTTTCATTTAAGCACAAGGCTGCAACGTAAAATGTGTAAAAAATTGAAGGGACTGAAGACTTTAGGCTACTTTCACACTTGCGTTTACATTTTCCGGTATTGAGATCCGGCAGAGGATTTTAATACCAGAGAAAAACGCTTCCGTTTTGTCCACATTTATTGTCAATGTGGACAAAATGGAACTGAACAGAACGGAATGCTCCAAAATGCATTCCGTTCCGCTTGGGATGCGGAGCAAAACGGATCCGGCATGACCCAAAATGCAAGTCAATGGGGCCGGATCCGTTTTCTCAGACACAATAAAAAAAGGATCTGTCCCCCATTGACTTTCAATGGTGTTCATGACGGGTCTGTCATTGCTATGTTAAAGATAATACAATCGGATCCGTTCATAACGGATGCCAACGGTTGTATTATCAGTAACAGAAGCGTTTTTGCTGATCCCTGCCGAATCAGGCAAAAACGCAAGTGTGAAAGTAGCCACTGTATACATATATTACCTAAACAGAAGTAGACCCAAGCATATCGCATACATCTTATCTAGACTACTGTGTACATATAACCCAGAAGTGGCTATGTTTAAGTAATCTTAATCTGTGAAATTTATCTAGATTTGCAAGATACCTAATGACCAAGGTTCAAGGTGTCTTGATGAAACATGAGATAAACCAAAATAAAACTACTGTCGAGCATAAATAAAGTTACTTCGTAAAAAACCATATAAACAGAGCTTGATAACAGAATCAGATAATCCGTCAGGACAGTGTGTAACAAAAGTGATCTAAAATTACAGGTCTCAAACTGTTGCAATAAAGATAACAAATACATCTCAAGTAGTAACCAGAACAGAATTGTATAGTCTGCAAATGTGCTTGATATGACTACAAAATGTTAAACGTGATCTGCGACTAAAGGCCCCTTCATACTAGCCGAGAATTGGCCAGATAATTGCTAACAAGAACTCTGTGTTTTTTGTCCTGACGCCTCTCTGCATGTTTGGCGTGCTGCGGCCACATCTCCGGCCCGTCCCCATTAGAGTGAATGGGGTCGGGGTAGACTTCTGGCAGCACACGTGTGCAAACGTTGCTACGGATCCTGCCGGACAAGCCCAACGCCAGTGTGAAAGACACCTAATCCATCACAGAGTGATAATAAAATATATACAGGCCTAGAGAGTTCTGGCGCATCGTTATTTCAGAATAAAGCTATAACTTACTTGGAAAAGCTTAAAATAGTAGCAGAAAACATGATCACCCATTAAATTGTTTCTTGCAAACTGTTGTCCAGCTTCTGCAATTTTTTTAGCCTAAAATAAATATGTGAATGGATAAAAAAAAATTGTTAAATATTAATACACATTAACAAGTCTAAATGCAAAGGCATATAAAATATGCAGGTCTGAATAAAAATGTATGAACAAATAAAATAAAAAAGTATATAGGGTACTATACGGCTACAACTAAAATAGTATACCGTATAAGGCAAAAGATTTGTATTAAATCTGAATCTAAAGTGATTATTATTATTTTTTATAACTGGAATCCAATATTTAACCCCTTAGTGACGAATGACGTACTATGTACGTCATGATGTGGTGTTAGTTATCGCAT
Source organism: Bufo bufo (assembly GCF_905171765.1). Lineage (NCBI taxonomy): Eukaryota > Metazoa > Chordata > Amphibia > Anura > Bufonidae > Bufo > Bufo bufo. The sequence goes on from NC_053391.1 coordinate 479,020,406, forward strand.
CATGACGTGCACAGTACGTCATGAAATGAAAGTGTCACCGCAAGTATACTTGCAGTGACATCAGCATCTTAACGGGTGTCACAGACAGCAGAGCTGTCCGGGTACCAATCACAGCGGTCCCTGTTTCTCGATCGCTGTGATTGGTCACTCAGATCTGAGTGACCAATCGCAGCTCGTCCTGCTTGCCGGCAGGCAAGAATCATCTAGCGCAGCTCCGATCTCCTCATTGTGACAGTTATACTTCAGGAGATCAGAGTTGTGCTGCCCTGGTCTCCAGTCAGAGTGCCCCAAGCAAATAACCCCCCCCCCCCCCCAATGCCCCAAACACACACTGTTCCCCTGACACCCCATCCTCCAACCACCCTTCCTCCCCACAGAACTTCAGTGTTTTTTTTAAAAATAAAATAGTGTACTATAGCTAGCCAGGTAGCTTGAAATAGTTGAGGTTAGTGTTAGAGTTAGGGATCATGCACACGACCGTATGCCCTCCGAGACTTATGGTCTGTGAGCGGGCCATATGTCCTGGAGCGGCATACATCGTGCGCACAGGAGTGCACAGCATCATAGATTACTATCATGCTGTGCGCTCCCGTGCACAGGATTTATGCCACTCCAGGACATATGGCCTGCTCACGGACCGTATGTCTCGGAGGGCATACGATAGTGTGCATGAGCGCATAGGCATTTAAAAAAAATTATTAAAATTACATAATAAAAAAATATATATATATAAAAATTACTGGTAATTACATAGTTTTAGTTAGTTCACCAGAGTACTGGAAGTTAGCTAGAAATAGTTTAGGCGTTTAAAAAAAAAAAAAAAAGAAAAAAAAAGATGAAATATACAAAAATAGGGAACACAAAAATAACACATCCTAGATCTGAATTAATTAAATATTCTTCTGAAGTGTTCTTTACATAGTTGAATGTGCTGACAACAAAATCACACAAAAATAAAAAAATGGAAATCAAATATTTTAACCCTTGGAGGTCTGGATTTGGAGTCACACTCAAAATGAAAGTGGAAAAACACACTACAGGCTGATCCAACTTTGATGTAATGTCCTTAAAACAAGTCAAAATGAGGCTCAGTAGTGTGTGTGGCCTCCACGTGCCTGTATGACCTCCCTACAACGCCTGTGCATGCTCCTGATGAGGTGGCGGACGGTCTCCTGAGGGATCTCCTCCCAGACCTGGACTAAAGCATCTGCCAACTCCTGGACAGTCTGTGGTGCAAAGTGACGTAGGTGGATAGAGCGAGACATGATATCCCAGATGTGCTCAATTGGATTCAGGTCTGGGGAATGGGCGGGCCAGTCCATAGCATCAATGCCTTCGTCTTTCAGGAACTGCTGACACACTCCAGCCACATGAGGTCTAGCATTGTCTTGCATTAGGAGGAACCCAGGGCCAACCGCACCAGCATATGGTCTCACAAGGGGTCTGAGGATCTCATCTCGGTACCTAATGGCAGTCAGGCTACCTTTGGCGAGCACATGGAGGGCTGTGCGGCCCTCCAAAAAATTCCACCCCACACCATTACTGACCCAATGCCAAACCGGTCATGCTGGAGGATGTTGCAGGCAGCAGAACGTTCTCCACGGCGTCTCCAGACTGTGTCACGTCTGTCACATGTGCTCAGTGTGAACCTGCTTTCATCTGTGAAGAGCACTGGGCACCAGTGGCGAATTTACTAATCTTGGTGTTCTCTGGCAAATGCCAAATGTCCTGCACGGTGTTGGGCTGTAAGCACAACCCCCACCTGTGGACGTCGGGCCCCAATATCACCCTCATGGAGTCTGTTTCTGACCGTTTGAGCAGACACATGCACATTTGTGGCCTGCTGGAGGTCATTTTGAAGGGCTTTGGCAGTGCTCCTCCTGTTCCTCCTTGCACAAAGGCGGAGGTAGCGGTCCTGCTGCTGGGTTGTTATGGCCTCCTCCACATCTCCTGATGTACTGGCCTGTCTCCTGGTAGCGCCTCCATGCTCTGGACACTACGCTGACAGACACAGCAAACCTTCTTGCCACAGCTCGCATTAATGTGCCATCCTGGATAAGCTGCACTACCTGAGCCACTTGTGTGGGTTTTAGACTCCGTCTCATGCTACCACTAGAGTGAAAGCACCGCCAGCATTCAAAAGTGACCAAAACATCAGCCAGGAAGCATAGGAACTGAGAAGTGGTCTGTGCTCACCACCTGCAGAACCACTCCTTTATTGGGGGTGTCTTGCTAATTGCCTATAATTTCCACCTGTTGTCTATCCCATTTGCACAACAGCATGAAATTGATTGTCACTCAGTGTTGCTTCCTAAGTGGACAGTTTGATTTCACAGAAGTGTGATTGACTTGGAGTTACATTGTGTTGTTTAAGTGTTCCCTTTATTTTTTTGAGCAGTGTATATAAAATTACTGGTAATTAGCTGTAGTTAGTTAGCCTGAGTACTGGCAGTTAGATAGAAATATAGAAATAGTTCGGAGTAGTGTTAGGGTAAGAGGTTTGAAAAAATCTAAAAAAATATATATACAAAAAATATAGCGGTTTGAAAAATAAATTTTTTTAAATATACAGTGGATATAAAAAGTCTACACACCCCTGTTAAAATGTCAGGTTTCTGTGCTGTAAAAAAATTGACAAAGATAAATAATTTCAGAACTTTTCCCACCTTTAATGTGACCTATAAACTGTACCACTCAATTGAATGAACAAACTGAAATCTTTTAGGTGGAGGGAAGAAAACAAAAAAAAGGTTGCATAAGTGTGAACACCCTCTTATAACTGGGGATGTAGCTGTGTTCAGAATTAAGAAATCACATTCAAAATCATGTTAAATAGGAGTCAGCATACACCTGCCATCATTTAAAGTGCCAAATAAAGTTCAGCTGCTCTAGTTGGTCTTTCCTGAAATTTTCTTAGTCGCATCCCACAGCAAAAGCCCTGGTCCACAGAGAGCTTCCAAAGCATCAGAGGGATCTCATTGTTAAAAGGTATCAGTCAGGAGAATGGTACAAAAGAATTTCCAAGGCATTAGATATACCATGGAACACAGTGAAGACAGTCATCATCAAGTGGAGAAAATATGGCACAACTGTGACATTACCAAGAACTGGACGTCCCTCCAAAATTGATGAAAAGACGAGAAGAAAACTGGTCTGGGAGGCTACCAAGAGGCCTACAGCAACATTAGAGGAGCTGCAGGAATATCTGGCAAGTACTGGCTGTGTGGTACATGTAACAACAATCTCCCGTATTCTTCATATGTCTGGGCTATGGGGTAGAGTGGCAAGACGAAAGCCTTTTCTTACGAAGAAAAACATCCAAGCCAGGCTACATTTTGCAAAAACACATCTGAAGTCTCCCAAAAGCATGTTGGAAAAGGTGTTATGGTCTGATGAAACCAAGGTTGAACTTTTTGGCCATAATTCCAAAAGATATGTTTGGCGCAAAAACAACACTGCACATCACCAAAAGAACACCATACCCACAGTGAAGCATGGTGGTGGCAGCATCATGATTTGGGGCTGTTTTTCCTCAGCTGGAACTGGGGCCTTAGTTAAGCTAGAGGGAATTATGAACAGTTCCAAATACCAGTCAATATTGGCCCAAAACCTTTAGGCTTCTGCTAGAAAGCTGAACATGAATAGGAACAACGACCCAAAGCATACATCCAAATCAACGAAGGAATGGCTTCACTAGAAGAAGATTAAAGTTTTGGAATGGCCCAGCCAGAGCCCAGACCTGAATCCGATTGAAAATCTTTGGGGTGATCTGAAGAGGGCTGTGCACAGAAGATGCCGTCGCAATCTGACAGATTTGGAGTGTTTTTGCAAAGAAGAGTGGGCAAATATTGCCAAGTCAAAAAGTGCCATGCTGATAGACTCATACCCCAAAAGACTGAGTGCTGTAATAAAATCAAAAGGTGATTCAACAAAGTATTAGTTTAAGGGTGTGCATTCTTATGCAACCATATTATTTAAATTTGTTTTCTTCCCTCCACCTAAAAGATTTCAGTTTGTTTTTTAATCGAGTTGTACAGTTTATAGGTCACATTAAAGGTGGAAAAAGTTCTGAAATGATTTATCTTTGTCTCATTTTTTACATCACAGAAATCTGACATTTTAACAGGGGTGTGTAGAATTTTTATATCCACTGTATATATATGTAACGGAACGCCTAGCACCCCGACCGGGTACCTCCGTCGATAGATGCTCCTAGTGCTTCCAGAGGACTCCAAGCACTCCACTTGACACAGTCAGCACTGCAGACCCCACGAACCGCCGAAGCTTGGTGGAGGTCCCGCCGTCTCCTACCCACCCTGGACCTACGACAAGGCTCCAGTGGGTGAACCTCTCCTAAATCCAGAGACAGGAACCAGGAGCAAGCTCTTACAAGAGCTTATACTCAGGGGAGTATTGTGATATAGCAATCCCCAAGAGTGTAGTTATTCCATCCCCCAAACATGAGCCAAGACTTCATGAAGGTATAAAACAGGAACTCCTTTATTGAGGGCTACCCGCCCGTATTTATGCAGGTCCCCATCTGGTGGACATGCCCCTAGTGGACCAGAAGGAAGACTGCGACACAGGACAGATATGCAGCAACTCAGGATACACAGACACAATACATCCCCACAATGCATCATGGTTTCCTCCTCTCTGCCCTGGAGACACCCGAGGAGTAATCCAATTATCTCTCAAGACAAAGGGAAATCGCCAATACACATGTGGGGACAACAGGACAGAAATCACCACCCAAACACACAATGTCACACCCCCACAGCAAACACAGACATTTAACATATTCCCAGATAGCTCAAGTCTGAGTGCATATCATTAGATGAATGGCACTCAGAATACACAAATACAATACAATTAGCTATCTGGGTACCCTCACATAACAAAATACAATTGCAAAGACAGATTTAAGCTGTGCGGCCGGTCTGTCTGCTCCTTTAAAGTTAGTATGGGCCATAATCCTGAGGCAAGAGGCTCATAAACAGGCCTCTCCAAAACCCAGTGGCGAGGTTGGTTTCGCCACAATATATATATATATATAAAGTTGTACTTTGCAGCATATAAAATCGCTGAGAGTATGTATACTGCAGAGGAGGCATAAGCATTTATCTGTTCTGATACAGAAAGTGCAATTTCGTCATCGTCAGCTAACACTAGTGATGATGAACCACAGGAAAGTCGCAGACGAGACTCTTTGACTGGCACTAGCGCCATTGATTCCGAATGGATGCCCACAGAGTAATATACTCCATCTGTTCCAGAATTTAATTCTGTCACAGGCATCCGTTATGATGTTATGGGGTTTAGGGGGTTGGAATTTTAAAAAATCTTATCGGAAGAACTGCTAAATTTGATGGTTGAGCAAACCAATTTATACGCTGCTCAATTCATCGCTTGTCACCCCACCTCATATTACGCCAAGAATGGTGTATGGTGCCCTGTTGTTGTAGCGGATATTTAAAAATTTTAGGGCCTCCTTCTAAATATGCCTACACCTATAAATTTAAAGCGTAGGAAAGCAAAGATATCCAGTTTTGCCCTCCTGAATGCCCCCCTTCCCTCAATGTGGCAGGTAAAATAGTGTGGGATCTTTTGCACACTCTTTTAGATAAGGGGTACCACTTGTACGTCGACAATTATTACACCAGCGTACCCTTTTCAGGTGCCTTTCAGTTAGAAAGACAGTGGCATGTGGCACCATACGCAGCAATCAAAGAGGCCTGCCCAAGCCTTTTTTTAACCAAAAACTGAAGTCTGGGGAAATAAAGAGCCTTTGCAATGGGGACATCTTACTTGTAAAATATTGAGACAAAAAAGATGTCCTCATAATGACATCTATACATCCAGACAGTAACAGCCCTGTTCCTGAGCGCGGCACAAATACCACCGTCTGTAAGCCTGTCTGCATACAGGATTACAATAAATATATGGGTGGGGTGGACCTTGCAGACCAAATGCTGCAGCCCTATAGCGCGGTCAGGAAGTCCCCCATTTGGTATAAGAAACTTGTAGTAGCCCTGTATAATTCATTTGTCATGTTCCAAAAAGCAGGGAACCAAGGAACATATCTTGATTTTCAAGAACAATTCATTAAAAATGTTATATTTGAAAAGCAGCGCGGGATACTAAATATCAATGTGACACCTGTCCAAATAAGCCTGGACTTTGAATTAGGCTGTGTTTCCGCATACTTCCCTAGATTATTAATTTAATCAAGTTACATTTTTTTTACTTCTTTTATGCACTTTTGGCCATTTTTAATTTATCATACAAGCCACAGTTTTTTAACACTCCACATTTCATTATACTGTATTATTAGCCAATTACAGTTTGGAAAATTAGACAAACTCCAAAATGTAAAAAGAAATTCTCGTTATACCCCTAGATGAATAACGTAAAATATAAAAATTCTCACTACACCCCTATATGAATACTTTAGGGGGTGTAGTTTCCAAAAAGGGGTCACATTTTGGGGTACCTCGGAGTAACTTCAAATGCGACACAGCGCCTGAAAATTATTCCAGTGAAATCTGCCATCCAAGAACCATATCGTGCTCCATCTGTTCTAAGCTCTGCCGTGTGCCCACACAGCAGTCAACAACCGCATATGGGATGTTGCCATATTTAGGAGAAAATGGGTAACAAATTTTGTGGTGACTTTCTCGTGTTACCGCTTGTGACAATAAAAAACTTGGCCTAAAGTGAATTTTTTTTTGTAAAATATGTAATTTTTCTTTTTTACAGCCAAGGGTTTCTAAATTCTATGAAAAGCATATTGGGCCAAAATGCTCCCCACACTCCTTGAAAAATTCCTTGGGAGGGGGGGGTGTAGTTTCCAAAATGGGGTCACTTTTTGGAGGTTTCCACTGTGGGGTACCTCAGGGTACCTTCAAATGCGACACAGCGCCTGGAAATTATTCCAGTGAAATCTGCCCTCCCAAAGCCATATTGTGCTCCATCTGTTTTAAGCTCTGCCGTGCGCCCCCTATAGCAGCCCACAACCACATATGGCGTGTTACTGTAAACTGCAGAATCAGGGTAATATATATTGAGTTTAGTTTGGCTGCTAACTCTTGCCGTGTTACAGGAAAAAATTTATTAAAATGGAAAATCAGCAAAAAAAGTGAAATTTTGAAATTCTATCTCCATTTTCCAAACAAAGTTTGTAACATCAGTTTTGAATAACTATAACTTGAGGGGTGTAGTTTCTACAATGCGGTCATTTATGGGGGGTTTCTGTTATATAAGCCCCACAAAGTGACTTCAGACCTGAACTGGTCCTTAAAAAGTGGGTTTTGGAAATTTTTGTAAAAATGTTTAGAATTGTTTGTAACGTCCCCAAAAAATAAAATGACAATTACAAAATGATGCAAACATAAAGTAGACATATGGGGAATGTTAAGTAATAAATATTTTATGAGGTATCACTTTGTTTTAAAAGAAGAGAAATAGAAATTTTGAAAATTGCAATTTTTCATAATTTTTGGTAAATTTGGGATTTTTTTCATATATAATGGTGAAATATATTGACTCAAATTTATGACTATCATGAAGTACAATGTGTCACGAGAAAACAATCTCTGAATGGCTTGGATAAGTAAAAGCGTTCCAAAGCTATTACCACATAAAGTGACATATGTCAGATTTGCTAAATTAGGCCTGGTCAGGAAGAGAGCAAATGGCCCGGATGTGAAGTGGGCATTTTATGGTGAGTCTAGTTTCAGATTATGATGGCCCATGAAAGACTATTGTAAATTTTAAATATTGTATCCTGAGGCCATTGTACATTTAAAGTGAATCATATTACATAAAAATATGACCCAATCACATATATATATATATATATATATATATATATATATATATATCTTATATATATAAAAATGAGTTTCTGTCTGTCCCAACGTCTATCTGTCTGTTCTCTATGCGCGACCAAACGACTGAACCGATCTTCACTAAATTTGGCACACAGGCAGGGGCGTAGCTAAAGGCTTATGGGTCCTGGAGCAAGAGTTCAGCTTGGGCCCTTCTCCTCCCACCTTTCCTCAGTGCTTTATGGCAAGGGGCAGTGGTGCACCTAGCCTTTATGCTGCCTGAGGCAAAGATTTTAACATTCCTCCCCATGCCAAATTCTCAACCTAACCCATTCCTTCCAGTCCTGCTGTTAAAGGGGTTGTCCTCTTTTTACTACTGATGACCTATCCTCAAGATAGGTCATCAATATCAGACCGGCGGGCATCTCCCGGCACCCCCGCGATCAGCTGTTTTAAGAGAGGGCATCGCTCATATGAGAGCTGCTTTCTCTGCTCTGTTCACCTGCTCGCCGCTACAATTGCAGTGGTGAGCAGGTAAACAGAGCAGAGAAGGCAGTGCTCATGCGAAAAAAAAGCGGACAACCCATTTAAAGACATACTTGGAAAACATTACATACAGCGCTACAGAACATAGAGGGTCATACAGCGCCACTAATGTACCTCTTACATCCAGTGATGTCTCCTCTGATGTAGATATTGTCTTTCCTCATCTTCTCCTTTCTGACTAGACCGTCATGATGATTTCTTTTAGCCACGTCTTGTCTTTGAAGAGTATAACAAATAGACATCTTACTTTCCTACTTTTCCATCATCCTCACCTTCTCAACACCTCATCCTGACCCCCCCCCCCCCCCCCCCCCCCCCCAATACTATACTGCAGAAACAGTTCCCCTGAAAATACTGGTACCACACAGATAGTGTGCCAGTACAAAAAATACCCCCTTAACTTTCAGACCAGACCCCCATATCAAACCTCCAGACCCCCTTTAGACCTCTGTCAGACCCCATATCAGACCTCCATTAGAACTCCATGTCAGACCCCGCTACAATACAAGAACTCAGATAAGACCCCAGTTAAACCTCCAGACCTCCATATAAGACCCCCATTAGACCTCCAGACCTCCATATAAGACCACCATTAGACCTCCAGACCTCCATATAAGACCCCTATAAGACCTCCAGACCCCCAATCAGACCCCAGACACCCAATCAGACCTCCATCAGACCCCCATTAGACCTCTCTGGATCCCCCGTCAGACCCTTTAGACCATCAATCAGACCCCCAATCAGACCCTCCAGAGCCCCATTAGACCTCAGACCAGACCTCCAGACCCCCATTAAACCTCCAGACCCCCAATCAGACCCCCATTAGACCTCTAGATCCCCAATTGTGACCCAATTAGACCTCCAGACCCCCAATCAGACCTCCATTAGACCTCCAGACCCCCATTAGACCCCTCTAGACCCACAGTCAGACCCTTTAGACTCTCAATCAGACCCCAATCAGACCCTTCAGGCCCCCAATCAGTCAGTTCAGACCCCCAATCAGACCCTTCAGATCCCTAATCAAACCCCCAATCAGGCCACTAATCAGACCCTTCAGACCCCCAATCAGACCTCAGATCAGACTATAAAATAAATAAACAAACTTACCTCTCCTGCTCTGCCGCTCCTCTCCCGGTCAGGCTGTCTTCCCAGCTCTGATCTCTTCCCAGGGCCCACGCTGCTGTCACCTGACCTCCTGCAGTGTCAGGTCAGAGTACACTGTGTACGTCCTGACGCTGCAGGCGGCCAGGGCACAGCAGCGTGGGCCCCAGGAAGAGAGAGCAGGAGGAGGGGTAAGTACTGTACAGCGCTTACAGCGCTTTTCTCCCCCTCTTCCTGCAGACTAGTGAGCGCTTCCATAATGGAAGCGCTCACTAGTATTCCCTTTATAAGATGCACTGCATCTTATTAAGGGAAATATACAGCACCACTGGCTTAGGGGCCCAGTCGCAACTGCGACCGCTGCGACCCCTATAGTTATGCCAGTGCACACAGGTACATCAGGTGTCCGGGAAGGTTTTAGACCGGGTCTCAGCTCTCTAGGACGTACTATTCCTGAGAGATTCCCAAGAAATGATCTGTATTAGCCAATACAAGCCTGCAAGTCTTTCGCTTCAAATCCCAACTGCCATACACACGGTCCTATGTCCCTTATCAGCCAATCGAAGCTCGCAGGCTCTTAGTCTACACATACACACAGTTTCACTCCAGGTTTCCATAACAACCCAGCCATTTTTCTTCACTGCTGCAGTTCAGCTTTAGGCTAGGGCTACAAGACGACATGCGTTGCTTGACAATATGTCTCACAACACATAGGGCACAACGACACCGCGACATTTATGTCGCACAACAATTTTTATAATTATAGTCTATGGTGTTGCACTGCAACATGCTGTGACTGTGACGCGACAGTCACAGAAAAATCCATCCTGCAGCATGTCGCAGTGCAACTGTCACGGCTGTTTCACGGTCTTGTTGCTGTGCGCTGTGATACGTTAGCCGTGTATGCTCGTTGCCATGGGCAACATGTTGTTTGTAGCTTGTGTGTGCTCTGCCCCTGGTATCATGGTTCCTCCCTGTCTTGTGCTGGAGGGGTTAACTACCTGGCTGGGTGTGGCCATGAGGTTTATATTGCCTGGGGCCTGTTGGCTGGAGTGCTGCTCCTTTCCTGGATATTCCATCTGTCCAGTGGGAGGGTCTCCTAGTTAGACATCGATATCTCCACGATGTCTCCTCTATGTTTCCTTTATGTCTTTACCTTCCCTTGTATCTATGTTTAGTGTGGGTTATGTGCAGGGTCTGTTGTATGTCTAGTTGTCGTTACATGTCTGGCATGTTGGTGTCTGTTGTCCAGCATGTTTGCTAGACATTTCCTCCGGAAGGGGGTCGCAGGGTTCCCTGGAGGGGGAACTACAAGGCAGAGAGTTGCTGGTGTGTACTGGATTCCATGTGTGGTGTTTGTACTGGGTCCTTTATGGTGTGTGGACTCCAGTACTATGGCATGGGTTCCAGTCCTTGCTGCGGCAGGTAAGTGCTTGCTATTCAGGGTTCTTACCTGCCTATCTGGTGCTTCTCTCTTTCTTACCTTTTCCTTACAGCTAGGCCTGTGGAGACTCCGGTTCATCCGTGTAAGGGATGAACCGGTTGTCTCAGTCCTATCTCTTACTCAGGGATTATCAGGGCGACTCAGGGTCCTAGGTTCCTGGATATGAGCCGTCCTACCATCCAGGTAGTTCATATTGTTAGGAGTTAGGGCGGGGGTTAGGGATGCGATAGGTGGTGACCAGCTCCTTTATCCCGTTCTCTGGCCTATTTGTCTTCCCATTTACCCCCCCCCCCCCAACATTGTACAGTGGGGGGTTTCCCCCCACTCCCCACCGTGACAGTATGTCTAAGCTCACACCAAGGCTGGAGGGCATCTCACCCCAGCCAACAGGCCCCAGGCAATATAAACCTCGTGGCCACACCCAGCCAAGTAGTTAACCACTCCAGCACAAGACAGGGAGGAACCATGATATCACACACAAGCTACAAACAACACGTTGTCCCTGGCAACGAGCATGCACGACTAAAGTGTCACGGCACACAGCAACAAGACCGTGACAGCAACACCATAGCCTATCATTATAAAAATTGTTGCACGACATTGGTACGACAAAATGTCGTGCGACACATGTCGTCATGTAGCCATAGCCTTAAAGGGGCAAGGCGCTGTGGAGGTCACTGTTAAGGGGGCAGGAGCCACTATTAAAGGGACAGCTGCTGTGGAGGTCACTGTTAAAGGGGTGGGCACTGTGGAAATCACTGTTAAAGTGGCATTCACTGTGGATGTTACTGTTAAGGGAACAGGCCGCTGTGGAGGTCACTGTTAAAGGGGCGGGCACTGTGGAGGTCCCTGTTAAGGGGACAGGGGCCACTATTAAAGGGGCAGCTGCTGTGGAGTTCACTGTTAAGTCAGCAGTGTACTGTGAGGTCACTGTTAAAGGGACCGGGGTACTGTGGAGGTCACAGATAAGGGGACCGTCCCCTATGGAGGTCAGTTTTAAGGGACGGGGTGCTGTATAGGTCACTGTTAAGGGGGCGGGCCCCTGAGGAGGTCAATGTCAAGGGAGTGGGGTGCTGTGAAACTCACTATTAAAAGGGCGGGCTGCTGTGAAGGTCAAAGTTAAGGGAATGGGCTGCTGTGGAGGTCCCATTTTAAGGAGGCGGGGCACTGTAGGGGGGGGTGTGTTAAGGGATGAGGGGCTGTGGAGTTCACTGTTAAGGGGGCGAGGTACTGTAGAGGTCACTGTTATGGGGGATACTGTCGATATCTTTTAACGACACACATAAACATTAAATGCTAGTATATATATATATATATATATATATATATATATATATATATATATATATATATAAAACATACCTCTTCATTGTGATCTTTAACCCACCGAATTTTTTCAAGCAAATCACTAAGGTCTTTCTTGAAGGGCACATAATGCTTCCAGGGCTGAAGCTCATTATAAAAGTGTTCATAATAAATGGAATCTTGCTTTAGTATTACACTATTCCCGACCAGAAGATATGGCATTCTGTATGCCGCCACTGTCCCATCAATAAGTATCTGATACTTGTACTGAAAAATAGAACATTAAGAAAAAAACAATAGTTACCGGTAGTGTGGGCAAACATTTCACTTTCCCTTTCAGTAAGAAATGTGCAGCACATTAAATGTAGCGTACATTACATTGTGTAGGTCTGTGTTCACATTAGATTTTTTAAACCGTTACTCTCCGCTTAGTTTTTTAAGAAAATGTAGTAATGGATTGAACAAGAGGAAAAGGCAGAAAGCATTGCACATTTTTTGCACAGTTTTTTTTTCATGAAAAGGCAAGATGAAGATTTGTGCTGATCTTTATCACAGATCTTATTTCTTATATATGTTTGCACTTGTTTAAAGGGGTCCTCTGGCCATTTACATTAAAATGGTGTCACATAATAAAATAAGTGAATACTCACCCTACAGAATCCCTGCTGCCGCGGTTTCACCATTTCATGGTCCCCTGGCGGTCTCTGCTTCGCGGTCCCTCTCAACAAGCAGGAAATGAATGGTCAACCAACCAATGATGAAGCGGGTTACTGGAGAGACTGGAAGAGCAGGAAACGGCAGGGGACCATCAAGCGTTGGGGCATCAGTAAGGTGAGTTTCACACTGGGGACAACATAAAAAAAAAAAGAAAAGACAGCAGCAAGACCCCTGTTTTTGTCTGGTATAGAGAAAAACTGCCAATTTTTGTGAGAACTAAATATAAACAAGTTATTAATAATAACATATGTCATGTGCTGTAGAATTTCCCTTTCTGTATGTCCTGTTACAACATATGGATGTAATAGATGAGGGTCCACCCTCAGCCACCCTCCTCTAGCAAGAAGAGCGGTTTCAAAAAGCAGCAACCAGCTTTCCCCTGAGGAGAGGACAAATACATTAGAAGGAACAGTGAAGGTCATGAGCCTGCAGTAAGTCCCAATAGCAGTTTATTGCTGTGACATTACATTCTTCAAAGGGTAGGGCTTGTATAAAAATACCACAGGGTGTGCTAACAAATATTACTGACAACAATGCATGTCCTCTCTAATAATAACATTTTATGGACCTAATGTTAAAGGCATAACATACAATTACTTTATTCTTTGAGCATAGCGTGTAGGACAGTAGGTTCATACTTTTGGTGTCATTTACCTCTTTACAAGGGTTGGGTTGTGCATTTAAAAAAATAATAATTGTCATACACCCTTTAAGAGAATTATGAGTTTAAAGGGGTTGTCTCACTTCAACAAATTACATTTATCATGTAGAGAAAGTTAATTCCAGGCACTTACTAATGTATTGTGATTGTCCATATTGCTTCCTTTGCTGGCTGGATTCATTTTTCCATCACATTATGCACTGCACGTTTCCATGGTTACGACCACTCTGCAATCTAGCAGCAGTGGCTGTGCTTGCACATTATAGAAAAAGGAGCTGACCTCTCTGGTGGCAGGAACCGCTGGAGTGTGCATAGGTGCTTTTTCCTATGCAAGCACAGCCACCGCTGCTGGATTTCAGGGTGGTCGTAACCATAGAAACGAGCAGTGTATAATGTGATGAAAAAATGATTCAAGCCAGCCAAGGAGGCAATACGGATGATAACAATACATTAGTAAGTGCCTTGTATTAATTTCTTCTACATGACAAATGCCATTTGCTGAAGTGACACAACCCCTTTAAGGGAGTCTGCTACCAGGCACAATGCTTTGTAGGGATAGCTTAGCTGAATGTAAAGATACCTACCACTGATTGATTTACTGCACTCTGGAAAAATAATAATTTTAATTCATATGCAAATGAGCAGGTAAGTGTTCCAAAGGCAGGCGCAATATACATATTCTAGACCGTAAATTATTAAAATATGGATGCTTCTATAATTTAAGAGAGCAAGCTTCCCCTCACAGTAAAAAGGCTACTGCACTGCAAATATAAAAGCACTTTATTACATAATCAGGTCTTCTTTAAGGGGATCAAGTGTCCATGAGCCCCAGCATATACCCAACTCATGCTAGTTCATCTTTAGGCTACTTTCACACTTGCGTTTTGTGCGGATCCGTCATGGACGGATCCGTTCAGATAATACAACCGTCTGCATCCGCTCCGAACGGATCCGTTTGTATTATCTTTAACATAGCCAAGACGGATCCGTCTTGAACACCATTGAAAGTTAATGGAGGACGGGTCCGTTTTCTATTGTTCCAGATTGTCAGTGAAAACGGATCCGTGCCCATTGACTTACATTGTGTGCCAGTTTCAGTTTCGTCAAGCGGACACCAAAACGCTGCAAGCAGAGTTTTGGTGTCCACCTCCAGAGCGGAATGGTGACTGATCGGAGGCAAACTGATGCATTCTGAGCGGATCCTTTTCCATTCAGAATGCATTAAACTGCAAACTAATCCATTTTGGAGCGCTTGTGAGAGCCCTGAGACAAGAATGTATATGTATATTGTCAGGCTTGTCTTGGACAACACTGTATATGTATTTGTCTTTCCTTCACTGTGCTACAGTGCTTTGAAAAAGTATTCATACTCCCTGGACTTTTCCAAATGTTTCACATTCACCCACAAACTTAAATGTACTTTATTCGGATTTGATGTGATAGACCAACACAAAGTAGCAAGTATGTGTGAAGTGAAAAGAAAATTATACGTGGTTTTCAAAATTTTTAAGAAATAAAAATCTGGAAAGTTTGGCATGCATTTGGACTCGGTCTCCCTGTACTCGGTCAATACTTTGTAGGGCCACCTTTCGCTGCAAGTCTTTTGGGATATGTCTCTACCAGCTTTGCATATCTAGAGGCTGACATTTTTACACATTCTTCTTTGTAAAATAGCTTGCGCTCAGATCAGATTGGATGGACAGTGGCTGTGAACAGCAATTTTCAAGTCTTGCCACAAATTCTTAATGGGATTTAGGTCTGGACTTTGACTGGGCCATTCTAACACATGGATATGCTTTGATCTAAACCAGGGATGCCCAACCTGCGGCCCTCCAGCTGTTGCAAAACTACAACTCCCAGCATGCTTGGACAGCCTACAGCTATTAGGGCATGCTGGGAATTGTAGTTTTGCAACAGCTGGAGGGCCACAGGTTGAGCATCCCTGATCTAAACCATTCCATTGTAGCTCTGGCTGTATGTTTAGGGTTGTTGTCCTGCTGGAAGGTAAACCTCCTCAGTCTCAAGTCTTTTGCAGCCTCTAACAGGTTTTCCTCCAGATTTGCCCTGTAGTTACCTCGATCCATCTTCCTATCACCAGCTTCCCTGTCCCTGCTGAACAAAAGCATCCCTACAGCATGATGCCACCACCACCATGTTTCATGGTGGGGATGGGTGTGTTCAGTGTGATAGTTTTCCACCACACATATCGTTTTGCATTTAGGCCAGAAAGTTTAACTTTGGTCCCATTTGACCAGAGCACCTTCTTCCACATGTTTGCTGTGTCCTCTACATGGCTTGTGGCAAACTCCAAATGGGGCTTCTTATGTCTTGCTTTCAAAAATGACATTCTTCTTGTCAATCTTCCATGAAGGCCAGATTTGTGGCATACACGACTAATAGTTGTCCTATGGACAGATTTTCCCACCTGAGCTGTGGATCTCTGCAGCTCCTCCAGAGTGACCATGGGCCTCTTGGCTGCCTCTCTAATTAGTTCTCTCCTTGCCTGGGCTGTCAGTTTAGGTGGGCAGCCATGTCTTGGTAGGTTTACAGTTGTACTATACTCCTTCTATTATCGGATCATGGATTGAACAATGCTCCGTGAGATGTTCAGAGCTTGGAATATTTTTTTCTATAACCTAACCCTGCTTTACCCTTCTCCACAACTTTATCCCTGACCTGTCTGGTGTGTTCCTTGGTTTTCATGATGTTGTTTGATCACTAATGTTCTCTAACAAACCTGAGGCCTTCACAGAACAGCTGTAGTTCTACTGAGAATAAATTACTAATTAGGTGACTTCTGAAGGCAATTGGTCACACTGGATTTTATTTTGGGGTATGAGAGTACAGGGGGCTGAATAAGAATGCACCCCACACTTTTCCGATTTTTTTTAATTAAAAATTTTGAAAAACCATGTATCATTTTCTTTTCATTTCACACATACCTGCTACTTTGTGTTGGTCTATCACCAAAAATCCTAATAAAATTCATTTAAGTTTGTGGGTATAATGTGAAAAAATATGGAAAAGTTCAAGGGGTATGAATACTTTTCCAAGGCACTGTAGTTTTCTGTGTTCTTTGTAGCTGATTCCTATTTACATATGGGGATTTCACAACAATTCATAATTTTTATGCAAACATAAAAGATTCGATTAATGACAAGTGAACAATTTATTGTTGATTGTGCAATCATTACCCATTTTTACACTACATAATGATTGGAAACTTTTAATCGATATTATAAACCCAGCACTGCCCAAGTGTATGTGTATATATATATATATATACAGTTGCAAGAAAAAGTATGTGAACCTTTTGGAATGATATGGATTTCTGCACAAATTGGTCATAAAATGTGATCTGATCTTTATCTAAGTCACAACAATAGACAATCACAGTCTGCCTAAACTAATAACACACAAATAATTTAATGTTACCATGTTTTTATTGAACACACCATGTAAACATTCACAGTGCAGGTGGAAAAAGTATGTGAACCCTTGGATTTAATAACTGGTTGAGCCTCCTTTGGCAGCAATAACTTCAACCAAACGTTTCCTGTAGTTGCAGATCAGACGTGCACAACGGTCAGGTGTAATTCTTGACCATTCCTCTGTACAGAACTGTTTCAGTTCAGCAATATTCTTGGGATGTCTGGTGTGAATCCCTTTCTTAAGGTCATGCCACCGCATCTCAATCGGGTTGAGGTCAGGACTCTGACTGGGCCACTCCAGAAGGCGTATTTTCTTCTGTTTAAGCCATTCTGTTGTTGATTTACTTCTATGCTTTGGGTCGTAGTCCTGTTGCAACACCCATCTTCTGTTGAGCTTCAGCTGGTGGACAGATGGCCTTAAGTTCTCCTGCAAAATGTCTTGATAAATTTGCGAATTCATTTTTCCTTTGATGATAGCAATCCGTCCAGGCCCTGACGCAGCAAAGCAGCCCCAAACTATGTTGCCCCCACCACCATACTTCACAGTTGGGATGAGGTTTGGATGTTGGTGTGCTGTGCCTCTTTTTCTCCACACATAGTGTGGTGTGTTTCTTCCAAACAACTCAACTTTGGTTTTATCTGTCCACAGAATATTTTGCCAGTACTGCTGTGGAACATCCAGGTGCTCTTGTGCAAATTGTAAACGTGCAGCAATGTTTTTCTTGGACAGCAGTGGCTTCCTCTGTGGTATCCTCCCATGAAATCCATTCTTGTTTAGTATTTTACGTATCGTAGATTCGCTAACAGGGATGTTAACATATGCCAGAGACTTTTGTAAGTCTTTAGCTGACACTCTAGGATTCTTCTTCACCTCATTGAGCAGTCTGCGCTGTGCACTTGCAGTCATTTTTACAGGACGGCCACTCCTAGGGAGAGTAGCAGCAGTGCTGAACTTTCTCCATTTATAGACAATTTGTCTTACCGTGGACTGATGAACAGCAAGGCTTTTGGAGATACTTTTATAACCCTTTCCAGCTTTGAGCAAGTCAACAATTCTTAATCGTAGGTCTTCTGAGAGCTCTTTTGTGCGAGGCATCATTCACATCAGACAATGCTTCTTGTGAAAAGCAAACCCAGAACTGGTGTTTGTTTTTTATAGGGCAGGGCAGCTGTAACCAACACCTCCAATCTCATCTCATTGATTGGACTCCAGTTGGCTGACACCTCACTCCAATTAGCTCTTGGAGATGTCATTAGTCTAGGGGTTCACATACTTTTTCCACCTGCACTGTGAATGTTTACATGGTGTGTTCAATAAAAACATGGTAACATTTAATTTTTTTGTGTGTTATTAGTTTAAGCAGACTGTGATTGTCTATTGTTGTGACTTGGATGAAGATCAGATCACATTTTATGATCAATTTGTGCAGAAATCCATATCATTCCAAAGGGTTCACATACTTTTTCTTGCAACTGTATATGTACTGTATATATATATATATATATATATATATATATATATATATATAGTATTATTTTTATTATTTTATGTATTTATTTATTTTCTAATGCCATGTCTTACCTAGAAATACTTACTGTTGTCTTTGGCCCAATTAGAGAGATAAAGAAAAGATACACAATTTTTTGAATCATTTATGTTTTTCTTTTCTTTAAAGGCCCCCATACACATTGTATTGTAGGCCAAAGCCACTGAGGATGGCGGGTTTGGCCAATAGTTTAATGTGTATGGGGACCTCGCAATTCTCCCCCCACATATGATGTCAGGGAAGAAAAGAATCAGGTGAAATTAATATTATGCCTGATCATTTTTTTTTCTCTAGGGAGATAAGCCGCAGCCAGAAGTCTCTGGCAGCAACTTTCTGCTCTCACCCCATTAAATACACATACATGTTCGGCCGAGCCAAATGTGTATAAGGGAACAAGGAGAGATAGCTAATCCTCCAGACAACAGCTTTGAATGTATATGACCTATACATGATCCTAGCACTTGGTCATGCCTGCAAACTTTGCAAAACCCACTACTGTCCTAGGTGCCCATTCACAGTGGAAACATTTGTGCAACTGTTGTGGGAGTCCTCTTTTGCATAGAGACTTTTAAATCTTATATCTCCCCTGCATTTCAGTCTGTCTCTCATCTCTCTGCATGTGCTGTCTAAAAGACAAACTGTTTGTTGCTGACAGCAACCAATTGCAGCCCAGCTTTCATTTTAGTCCATATAAACCAATTGCAGCCCAGCTTTCATTTTAGTCCATATAAACCAATCGCAGCACAGCTTTTATTTTAGTCCATATAAACCAATCGCAGCACAGCTTTTATTTTACTACAGCACTTCCTACAATACTGTATAACTAAGTTTACAAACCTACGGCTCTCTAGTTGCTGCAAAACTACAATTCCCATTGTGCCTCACCAGCCTGCAGCTATCAAGACATGATGGGAGTTGTATTTTTGCAACAGCTAGAGAGCCATTGGTTGGGGAACATAGGTCTATAGCAGGCATCCTCAAACTGCGGCCCTCCAGCTGTTGCAAAACTACAACTCCCAGCATGCCCGAACAGCCTACAGGTATCAGCCTACAGCAGGGCATTGTGGGAGTTGTGGTTTTACAACAGCTGGAGGGCCGCAGTTTGAGGATGCCTGAATTCTATAGTATTATAACAAGCACTATAGTAAAATTAAAGCCGTGATAGATTGCTATGGGCAACAGTTTGTCTTTTAGACAGCGTATGTAGGGAAATTAGAAGCAGACTGAGAAGCATTGACTCAACAGTTACAGTTACATAAGTGTATATATTTTAATGCACGCTGCATCGTAAACACATTACTTTATTAGAACCTTCCAGAACCCTGTCAGCTGGACTGGACAACCCCCCAGTATTTTAAATTGGAGATCCATCAAGGCACATAGGCGCCTACAAATAACAAATATACAAACTAAAACCAAACAAAGGGGCACATTTATTAAGACCAGCCTGTCTGAGCATTCCGTTATTTTCCGTTATAACCATGTTATAACGGAAAGCCATAACGGAATCCCTAACGCTAGTGTGAACCCACCCTAACACTGTTTCAGTGGTTATTAGATCTGATGCATTTGAGATTTAATGCATATATTTGCTGGCAGTTATTTTGTTTGGTTTTATGCCCATTTAATGTGGAGTTTACTTTTACACTCTGCATTTCATCTGACAGTTTATTTTCCTTAGTGAATACAGTGGAGAAAAAATATTTAATAGCTTTGCTTTCTCCTCATCGCTCTCTGCAGCTCCTCCCTCATTACTCTGTAAAGGGCCAACACTTTCAGGTTTAAACTTTTTACCATTTATATAATTGAAGAACATTTTAGGGTTAGTTTTACTTTCTTTGACAATGAGTCTCTCTGTCTCCAGCTTGGCTGCTTTTATCAGTTTTTTTACATATTCTATTTTTTCCTTATAGTTGTTCAATGCTGCCTCACTGCCTTCCTGTATTAGTCACCGCCGGTCCCAGTCATTGTGGCCAGGTGTTGACTGTATTATACAGCCGGCATCTGCTACATATGGAAGGGGCTCAGTGCGTAAGGCTTAAATGGTTATTTTCAGAATCAGTTGTGCTCAGTTTGACGTAGTTCTGTCGGGTTTCTTTTATTTTTGATGGGAGAAAAAATGCTGTCTGTTGAGTTTTTTTTCCTGTGAAAATTAATGTAGTTATTTTTTTTTTTTTAATATTGAAGTCGATGTTGAAGGTTAGAAAGGAGGGTGATCCCATTTGTATCCGTCAATTAATCTGTTTAATAGATATTTCATTTTTTTCTGTTCCTCTGCCGGAACAGAACTGTGGAAACCACTGATATACACAAGCCCTGAACCACCACAGACTCTTTCACACTGGAAGTAAATCCACCATTTAACTTAACATGACCAAGAAGATAAAAGAAATCATGGATTCAAATTCAAAAGTGGTTACTAATGGCTAAGTGCTTAGAAAGTTTTTTTTTTCTTTGATCCGTATACCTAATAGCGAAGTTGAAAGTGTTGATTGTGGATAAGAAACATGAGGGCTGAGCCCTCTCTGTGCACAAATTAGATTTGAAATGGGGCAATCCTTTTTATAGAGCAACCTCTGAGCCATTTACATAAGCAGGGCTGCTAAATGCTTCTCAAGTTTTGGCATCTCAGCTTGAAGTACCTGTAACTCTTGGAAGCTTCACAAATAAACAGCATGCATCCTTAGGACAACAATGTTCAGATGGTAATTTAATCAACATAGAAATGAGTTCCGCCTAATTGCAACTGAATTGGATTTTATATAGTTAATTTACCAGCACCCTGATTGCAGCACTGATGAACTGGAGAGCTCCAGACATGGCAGTGGTAATAACATCCCATCCAATGTTACAAAAGACACTCAATATATGCTGCCCATAAAACGTGGAGCAGTTTAGACAGAAAATCAGCCTTAGTGACTTGAGTTGCCACAGTTACGCTGACAGATAAAATGATCTACGAGCACAGACGAGGAAGATATTCCCCATACTGATCTCTTCTATTATGACACAGCTTAAAGCAATCCAGCTGAAGAGGACTATATTGATCTATAAACGTCAGCAAACTCTGCTTTGACAACATAAAATGGAATTATGTGTTGCTTCAAGGAAGGGTAAATGATTCTTTTATTTTCCAAGAACCAATTTAGATTTATGGCTTGGGGAACAGAAGACAAGTTTTGTTTAGTCATTATTCTGGAGTTTGCCTTTAAATGCGTATGAAAAGGTTGATGACCCCAGAACTTTTCACATCTCAGCGCAGAGACGAAAGTATGTATCTCAAGGAGAAATCAACACAAACAAGCTTTTCCATTTAGATCTATTTTTGCTTATGTCCTCTAACAACGTACACAACATAGTAATAAATGCCGTGCTCTTCAGCTCAGATTCCTTACTGACAATGAGAATATGACTCACCTCTTGATCTCTGCTGGCCAAGAGCTCTTTTGTCCAGTGTCTATTAGGTCGTAAGAAATCTTCCAAATTTGTTATTAAAACCAAATTGATAGCTAATACATGATATATGTTCAGAACCAGAGCTTCAGTATTGGGTATATTGTGTGGCTATACCTCAACCAGAGCAGCAATTGCTAAATGACTGTCTGATTTTACCAGATATTTGAAAGTGAACCTGTCACATCGTACATGTAGTTTTAGAGCAGGAGGAGCTGAGCAGATTAATGTATAGTTCTGTAGGAAAAGATTCAGTATAACCTGTATTTTATCCATTGAAATTTCTTCTCATTTGGAGCTTAGAAGTCCAATGTTTGGTCCTACTCGGTGACTGGCAGCCTTCTCTGCATGACTGTGCATACAGAGATCGCTGTCTATCACTGGTTAGGACCAACCATTGGACTTCTAAGCTCAGAGTGGAAAATGAAATAAATAAAATACAAAACTATATATCAATCCTCTCAGCTCCTCCTGCTCTATAACATGCTGCCTGGAGATAGAACTGTATTCCGTTGAGTCCCGACTGTATAATACAGCAGGCACCCAGCTGCAAAGACGGGGAACAGTCGTCATGCGAAACCCCGTCATTTAACCCCTCAGATGTCGCGTTCAAAAGCAACTGCAGCACCTGTGAGGTTAGACAGAGGGATGCGGCTTTCTCTGCCTTCCGACTGGAGCACCCGCAGTAAAATCGTGGGGCTTCAGTCAGTTACCATGACAGTCTGGTCCCTGCTGGAGGTTCCCAGGCCTGCCATGGTAAGCTGCCTGCTAAGCTGTGCATGAGGAACATCTTAGCAGGGAGCACATCAGAATCCCATTCACCCTAATGGTTCTCTATTAAGCCTCATGCACACGGCCGTTGCCCGGCTGTGCCCGCATTGCGGCCCGCAAACAGCGGGTCCACAATATACGGGCATCGGCCATGTACACACTGCATCACGGATGCGGAACCATTCACTTGAATGGGTCCGTAATCCGGAAGGTGCGGTGCACAACGGAGGCACGGAACCACTACGGAGTGCTTCCGTGGGGTTTCTCTCTATGCCTCCGCACCGCAAAAAAGTAGAACTTGTTCTATTTTTTTTCCAGTGCGGATTAATCACGAACCCATTCAAGTTGAATGGGTCTGGATCTATCTGCGGCAGCTACACGGACTTTGCCCGTGCATTGGAGATTAAAAATTGTGGTCCCCAATGCATGGTATGGCCTACCAACAGCCGTGTGCATGAGGCCTTAGGGTGAATGAGACAGGTTCTAGTTCCCTAATGAAAAAAAAAGGTTTACAAAAATGGTACGAATAAAAACTACAGTTCGTCCTGTGAAAAAAGAAGCTTTCATACAGCTCTGTAGACTGAAATTAGTTTTTTCAAATTTTTAATTTTTTTTTAAGTAATAAAACAAAAAAAAACTATACAAGTTTGGTATTACCGTAATCGTATTGAGCTGCAGAATAAGGGAGTCATGTAATTTTTAGCGCATATTGAACGCCATAATGTACAAAAAAAAAAAAAAAACCTTGGTGGAATTGTGAACGGAAAAATTAAAAAGGTGGGGCTATGTAGGGAGGAAATAAATCAAAAATGAAATTAGTTAAACATTTAACTTCTTTTCCCAACCCCCTCTGGAGATCTACAGACACGGAAATATTTATGTGGAAGTTGTTGTTTGTGTGTGTGGTTAAAAGACATCCACAGTGACCCATAACAGTGACATCCACAGTACCCCCATAACAGTGACATCCAGTGACCCAAAACAGTGACATCCACAGTGCCCCAAAACATTCACAGACATTCACAGCAACCCTATAACAGTGATAAAAAATGGCTCAGTTCTTAACGAAACCTGGTGTAAAACTGTGTGCATGTCAGTGAGGCAAAGACTGAAGGACCTGTAAGCTTCTTTTAGCCAATACGGGTCATCTGACTGTGTGTATGTCAGTATGGCTAAGAATACATTTTCAATATCTCAAGAATGGTAGGTGCCAGAGAGCTGAAATCTGGTCTAAAACCTTCGGAAGCACCTCATATGCCAAATTCGGTGCAGATTGGTACAGTCGTTTAGCTGAGAAAAAAGAACAGACAACATACAGAAGTTCATTTTTATATATATATATATATATATATATATATATATATATTAAGAAATATAGTATTAAAATCAGAAAATAGAACATTGACACATTATAGGTTGTCAATGTATGATTAAAAAAAATTGATAGACATGTCCTTTTAAAAAAAGAGAAAGGAATGTGGTGGACAATACATCTGTGTATCTGGTGCATACCTAGGACTAATAGGACTACGTCAGTCTGTACATTCTAATACATATTGGTTTGTCCCATAAAGCCATCTCCATTGTGAAAAGGACATGTGCATTTTAACAAGGTCATAATATGACAAGGAATGGGCCGGATACCAAGAATCATGTTTCTATGAAGCTGTTCTCATGAGCTATTAACCCCTTGAGTCCTGGAGGATTTTTCATTTTTGCATTTTCATTTTTCCTTCCCAGAGCCATAACTTTTTTATTTTTCCATTCACATAGCCGTATGAGGTTTGTCTTTTGTGAGACAAGATGTACTTTCTAATAGCATGTGACTTTTTGATTACACTTTATTGAATTTTTTTGGTAAGTGAAGTGATGGAAAAATGGTGAATAATGACACCCTCAACGTATAGGATAAACATTTTGATATTTTAATAGTTTTTTGGGATGTGGAGATTGCTACATTTCAAAGGTTTTAAACAGTGGCTATGGCACCTTCTGCCCCTTCTTCCGCCATACATAAACGACTCTGGGATTCAAGGGGTAGACCACTTTCTGGCTACTGTTGACCAATGTGTATGTAAGATGACGATATGGCTCATAATAATATGTTGGTAATAATATGTTTATGGTCTACTTTATGCCACATTAATCAAATGTCTCATATTACTTGATTAATTTGTCTTATCCTTAGACCTAACACTTTTGTCTAGAAAAGCTACTCCAGTTTTCCTACTCCACCCTGGAGTAAGATTGTAACTTTTTTTTTAAAAAGTCTCAATGATAAATCTGGAGTGAAACTAATTAACATAGCTAACCACACCCACTTTTCCACCCACATTACAGAACTAGAGTGAGAGGTGTAAAAATGCAAAAAAAACTCAAAATCTTACACAAGCCAGTGCAAAAAAGTCGCAAAATGTTGCGCAATTTCTTACTTTTTGCGGAAGCGAGTGCAAAAAGTCACAAAAGTCTATTTGTGAATTATTTTTGCTTAGTTAAATAACCATCCATCAGCAGCCATTTTATGGACAGGAGCTCAGTGTGGACAGCACAAGACTTGGCCAATAAGGGGACATGGGTTATGAAATACAGAAAATGGTATAGAATATCAACAAAAACTATACTAGCACCGGGCAGCACGATGGCTCAGTGGTTAGCATTAGTGTCTTGCAGGGCTGGGGTCCTAGGTTCGAATTTGACCAAGGACAACATCTGCATAGAGTTTGTATGTTCTCCCTGTGTTAGCGTGAGTTTCCTCTGGGTACTCCGGTTTCCTGCCACACTCCAAAGACATACTGATAGTGAACTTACGGTAGATTGTGAGCCCCACTGGGGACAAATAGATGCTAATGTCTGTAAAGCCCTGCGGAATATAGTAGCGCTATATAAGTGAATAAAATAAATAAATAATGAGCCATATAGTGATCTTACCTACACACTGGTCAACAATAGCCAGAAAGTGGCCCACCCCTTTAACATTGAGCGGTTTTAAAATAATACTGGTCAAAGTCTCCATTGTGAAGTGCAACACACGTACCTTCTCACCTCTCTATGAGGCATTTTCCCTTCACATATCACGAGTTGTGATAATTGTTATACTACATCTCTATTAAGATAACTCAGATGTCATGTTCTTTTATAGCAAGTCTTCTACATTATCATCTTATACATCTATATTTTATTACACTGTAAAGATAACACAATCACCTTTAGAAAATGAAGATAAACTTCTAGACAGGAATTGTGTGGATCTTACTTTTCATTTACACACACAAGGTAGAAATACAGTATGCGTAAAATGAAGTAACAGCAAATGTATAGTTTATGAAAAAAGTGAAAACAAACATTAATAAATTAAAGTTATTATAAAATCATATTAGCTACCTGGATAGTAAAGAAATGTATTGTTAGGGTACATATGTAATTACCGTACAAGCCTAATGCCTATGGTGCAATGACTTTGGTTTAATGCAGTTGTTTTCCACTCCCAATAGTCCCAGCAAACAGCTGGTTTTGCCCAGGGACGCCATGCAGTTCTCCTGCAGCAGCCACTAGTGGAGAAATGCGGTATTACATGAACAGGCATTCAGATTAAGAGGATTCTGTGGGATTTTTAGATTGATGGCCTATTCTCAGAATACGTCATAAATATGAAATCATAGGGTCTGACACTTGGCACCCCCGCTGATCAGTTTTGTGAGGAAGCCGTGAACATGATGTCACATCAGGACGAAGCCTAAATGCTCACGGAGTGCCATGGCCTCTTCATACAGCTGATCAGCGGGGGCACTGGGAGTCGGACCCTCGCCAATCTGATATTGATGACCTATCCTGAGGATAGGCAATCAATATCAAGAACCCCACTAATGGTCATCCATAATAACAGAAGCAACTCTCTGGCTCATGGAGAGAAGTCCCTTCTATGATGTCCACATGGCATACAGACAGGGGCTGTCCTTGTCAGACAAACCCCTTTAGCGTAAGCAGAAGAAGCAATGTTGTCTTAGAAGGCATCTATAATTAGGTCCACACTGGTGATATGTACTGAACATAACATACCTTAAAGAAATCAAAAAATGGTATGGGTTGCACAATTGGACCATAGAGGTTCTCGTCATGTTTGAAGAAAAAGAAGTGGGTAAAAGCTGCATTTATCATGTCTGGATGTTTCCTGCCCAGTTTCACCAGTTCAAGTCTCTCCTTACAGCTGTCTCGTCCTCTCCAAAAGGCCGTGTTGTTCTTCTCCTCCCATTTAGGACCAGTGTTTGCCTGAACAGACATCATGTCTAAACTCACCCTATGGAAATAATATGAGGGATAGACTTACACAAATGTACTTGACCTTTTGAACCACAAATTGAAAACAGACAATCAGTAAATCAGTTCTGTCACTGTATTCTACACTGTAGCTGGTGAATCACTTGATCGGGGAGATCACTAATTTGGTTAGATTTCTTATTCATTAGAATTTATTTGCTTTGTACCCTAAGGGCGCATTTCTGTACACGTATTGCAAGCACAAATCCTGGCCTGACCACACATCTACTCGAACCCGAACTAACAGCATCATAGGAATCTATTTTAACGTCTGTATTATATTGCTGTGGAGTTATATCTTGTTCACTTCCATAACTTACCGTTAAGTGGTTATAGCCCAGAGGTCCAAAATATCTCTCAAAACAACTGATTACATGTATACAATCCAATATACTCATTATATAACTCATTCAAACACAATTGTTTCATTCATTGGTGCTTAATGTAAGCATCTAAGTGTAAAGCCACTGAAACATAATAAAGATACAGATGGCAACTGAAAATCTGTTCACATTAGTCAGTCTCTACATAACAAAAAATGCGTTATCACAATGGTTTATTGTCTGATACATTCTGAATAATTGACTTCTCAAAGGAAATAAAGAAAGAAACACTTGTTAAGATTTAATGAGCAAAGGAAAATACATGCTTAACTACTGAAGAGAAAACATACACTGTAGTATGAATATAAAGGCCATAAAATGGAGAACGCTACACAGCACCAGAATACAGGGTTGTTTAAATGTAAGACAAGTATTCATTTACTTATATACCACCAATGAGCAGATCGCAGCCAAGGTGTCTCAGCCACCTGACCCACAGCTATCTACAGGACAGATGATGAATGTCTGATCGCTGGGTCCTCCATTGATCACTAGAACAGGGTTTTCGAAATTACTTTTCTTTTCACAGCACGACCGCAGTGAGGAGGAGTCTGAATGGAGCAGTAGCCTGTATGTGAGCTACCGCTTCATTCAAAGTCTATGGGACTGATGGAGATAGTCAAGCACTGTACTTGGCATGCTGAACAGTGCGCCTGCATTCAAACTCTACCACACATTGAGGAGAACTTTGAATGGAATGGCGCAGTCAGGCACTGGTGTATCTAAAACATATAATAAATGTGGTGCAAAGCTTGTTTGCATACCAGCAGTGTTAAAGGGGTGATCCCACAATCAACATTTATCCAAATAATAGGCGATGACTAGCGATCACTTAGAACAGGGTTCCCAAACCCTTGTTCGTTTAAAAAGGAATATGAAAGGAGCGGCATGGTCAAACATGTTGAGTACTGCACTCGCTCATCAGTTCAATAGACTGTGTCCTAAACATACAGTCCTGATCAAAAGTTTAGGACCACTTGAAAAATGGCAAAAAATCATATTTTACATTGTTGGATCTTAACAAGGTTCCAAGTAGAGCTTCAACATCCAACAAGAAGAAATGAGAGTGAGACAAAACATTTTTTGAGCATTCAATTAATTGAAAATAACGATTAAACTGAAACAGGCTGTTTTTCAGCTGATCCAAATTTTAGGACCACATGCCTTTAAAAGGCCAAATCTGTGCAAAGATGTGGATTCATTGTCATTTTCTGTCAGGTAGTCACACGTTGTGATGGCAAAGGCAAAAAAACTCTCAATTTTTGAACGTGGTCGGGTTGTTGAACTGCATAAGCAGGGTCTCTCACAGCGCGCCATCGCTGCTGAGGTGGGACGCAGTAAGACAGTCATTTGGAATTTCTTAAATGATCCTGAGGGTTATGGAACAAAAAAGTCAAGTGGAAGACCCAAAAAAATTTCATCAGCACTGAGCCGGAGGATCCAATTGCTTGTCCGTCAAGACACTGGACGATCCTCGACCCAAAAAGGCCCTTACTGGTGCTGACTGCAGCCTAATAACCATCAGACGGCATCTGAGACTGAAGGGCTTCAAAAACAAAAATCGTCTTTAAAGACCTCGTCTCCTTGAACGCCACAGAACTGCTCGTTTGGACTTTGCAAGAGAGCACCAAACATGGGACATTCAAAGGTGGAAGAAAGTTTTATTCTCTGATGAGAAAAAATGTAACCTTGATGGTCCTGATGGTTTCCAACATTACTGGCATGACAAGCAGATCCCACCTGAGATGTTTTCTACGCGCCACAGTGGAGGGGGCCCCATAATGGTCTGGGGTGCTTTTTCCTTCAGTGGAACAATGGAGCTTCAGGAAGGGCAGGGGCGTCAAACGGCCGCTGGCTATGTCCAGATGTTGCAGAGAGCATTCCTCATGACTGAGGGCCCTCGTCTGTGTGGTAACGACTGGGTTTTTCAACAGGACAACGATACAGTACACAATGCCCGCAGGACAAGGGACTTCTTCTAGGAGAATAACATCACTCTTTTGGCCCATCCTGCATGTTCCCCTGATCTAAATCCAATTGAGAACCTTTGGGGATGGATGGCAAGGGAAGTTTACAAAAATGGACAACAGTTCCAGAGAGTAGATGGCCTTCGTGCAGCCGTCTTCACCACTTGGAGAAATGTTCCCACTCACCTCATGGAAACGCTTGCATCAAGCATGCCGAAACTAATTTTTGAAGTGATAAACAATAACGGCGGAGCTACACATTACTAAGTTCATGTTTGGAAGTTGGATTTCTGTTTTGGGGGGGTTTAGTTTTTTTTTGGAGGTGTGGTCCTAAACTTTTGATCAGCTGAAAAACAGCCTGTTTCAGTTTATTCGTTGTTTTCATTAAATTGAATGCTCAAAAAATGTTATGTCTCACTCTCATTTCTTCTTGTTGCATGTTGAAGCTCTACTTGGAACCTTGTTAAGATCCAGCCATGTTAAATATGATTTTTTGCCATTTTTCAAGTGGTCTTAAACTTTTGATCAGGACTGTATATAATAAATTTGGTTTAAGACATGTACCCAGTCTGATGGGGTGTCACCCGCCGGCCGCCGGAGTTCTCCTCACTCACTCACAAGCACGTCGGCCCGGCCGTCACGTGGTAAAGGGGGTGTGACTGCCTGGTGAGTGGCGTGGCGGCTGCACTGCAGGAGCAGCCAGCAGGCCCAGGACTGGAGTCTGGAGCTAATGGATTGGGTGGTGAGTCACGTGACAGCAGTGACTCACTCACACAGCCAGCCAGACCTGCCACTGCCGCGCCTGAGGGAGGAGGAGGTGTGGTAGGTAGCGCAGAGAGCGCATATTGACTTCATATTTAGATGATTTAATTTAATACCCCATTATAGTATTTATTATATTTAGGGGGGGCAGGGGGTTGGGGCCTACATCTCTCCAGGTCCAGCCAGGTTAAAGCTTGAACAGAAGGTGGAAATGCACTTTAATGCTCAATGACTCATGGAGCATTAAAGTGCATTTCCTGGAAATGCCGCAAACTACATAATGGAGGGCAGTGTGGGGGAAAATTACTTAGTGGGGGACAAATTACATAATGGAGGGCAATGTGGGGGGCAAACAACATAATGTGGGGCAGTGTGGGGGGCAAATTACTTAATGTGGGGCAGTGTAGGCGGCAGTATTACTAATGGGGGCATTCTAGAAGGGAATTACTATTGGTGAGACTATAAGGAGCACTATTACTATGGGGGCAAAATTATTTCTTCAGGATAGTATTTGGGGGTATTGGGGAGCACAACGGGCAGCAGGATAACACTGTGGGGACTCCAGGTTGGGGGATGATGATAGAAAAGTGAGGACACTAAGAAGTCCGTGTGTCACACTCTGCAGAGACGAGACGCGGCTGAAAGAAGTGTCTCGACCGAATGGAGAAGATGATGACAGAGAAGATCTACATCAGAGGAGACGTCACCTGGAGGCCCTGGATGTGACAGGAATGTGCTGCTGTATAGCAAGTACAGCAAAATGCTGGGGGAGGGGGGGACTTAGAGAATTGGGCCATATTCATTGGGGCTGTCTATATAGTGTATTTATGTATGTATTTTTGTGTATCTGTGTTGGATATATATTGTGTATGTGTTGTGACGCCGCGTGTCCGCCGTTGAGTAGGGAACCTGTTCTCAAAAATTTGAATCCCACCCCTGACCCCCTCCCCCATTGTCGATCTGCCTGCTAGCACCCCATTGCCCCCCCTCCCCCGTTGGCAATCTGTCTGCTTAGCCCCCCCAACCCCACGTCAGCGGTCTGTTTACTATCCAACCCCCCTCCCGCGTTACTGCTTGGGTCGGTCGGCAGGCTCAGTGAAGGACGTGAAGGGATGTCAGCGGCGCGGCAGGGCAGTGACACCCCAGGGGGGTGACACCATTTTCTACCGCACCGGGTGACACCAGCCTTAGCAACACCACTGGGTGATTTAGGTAAGTAAACCTCCTGCAATATGAATAGGAGCTGAGCTGCAGTACCTTGAATGGCCACTGCACAGCATACATAGCTGTCTGCTTCAGCTCTATATACTGTTACTTTCCTGCGCCACAGATGACCGAAACAACTGTAAATTCGATGTTAGCAATATATACATAACTAAGCAAGTTTAGCTAAAATTATATTTACTCATTTCCCTAGTTCTGTTCTGGCCACTTTGTTGACATACAGTTGCAGAGCTGTGGGGCAAGTGTAACAACAATCTCTGAGGTTTTCCTCATAAATATTTGGGAGTCAATAAAGACTGCCTTTCCTCTCCCTCTGCTCTGCAAAGGGGGTGAACACAATTGCTGCCATGTCTGGAGTCTGACTGCTGTTATATTTATGTTGTATGTGTGGGACTACAAGTCCCAGCTGTACAGTACAATTATATTGTTGATACACAGAGGATCTTCCCACTACCTGTTCTTGCAAAATGCTCTGCAGACACTTCTTCACAGCCAAATATCAACAAAAATACCACTTAAAACATAACTTTTAAAAATAATGACTAAAAGAGCTATTAATCACCTCCTTTTTTTCATGGATCTTGTAGAGTTGATAATAAGAAAAATTCATTCCCAACTCCTGTCCCTCTTGTTATTTAATCCCTACCTAAAAACTGAATAGCCGCCCAGATAAGGGCAATCCCGTCTCAGGAACCTCCTGGTCGCCCTAAGAAGTCCCTAACACAAAAAAGACCCATCACCATAGTGTCAAGGGAAGAATAACTGGTCCAGTAATCTCGTCAAAAAATGTAGGTAATTTCACAACTAACTAAATAAATCAACAAAACAAAAAATCGAAATAACCCATGGATAATATGTATCACTTAATCCAACGCGTTTCGCTGTGGCGGCTAGGAATTAGCTCATCAGGGGACAATATGAAGATGGAAATATATCCATATAAATAGAAAAAAAAGAAAGAGAAAAATGACCTACACAAATATATCCATTACATATTGTAGTAATCTGGACAGGCCAGGTAAATCACAAGATACCTTAGATATATATACCACATTACAAGAAAGTTTAGACTGGCATATTCTTATTCATAATCATAGTCATGGGTGCACATCCATAAGGCAAACATAATAAATAAAAAAATAATGGCTGCACACACATATTAGCAGTAAAGCTGAGAAATGGGGATCATTCTAAATTCAAGTGGTAGTATACCTACTATTGGAATCAATGGAAGCTTTTAGCGCACATTTTGATCAAATTTGTGTCGGGCCCATCCACCACGCGTCAAGGTGGCTTCCGCGGACGGGTCCCTATCACTAATATACCGCCTATTTTTTTATTTAGATATACATACCGTAATTTTCGTCCCATAAGACGCACTTTCCCCCCCCCAAAAAAAAAGTGGGGGGGAAATGCCCCTGCGTCTTATGGGGCGAATGCTTCCATTTTACATCGCAGTCTGCGATGCTGCAGCATCGCAGACTGCGATGTATGAGCCGGGAGAGAGGAGGGTCTGGAGTCCGGAACTAGGTGCAGGGCCCGGTGCAGTCACTGTGCTCTTACAGCGGGCTCCGCCACTCACCACAGTATTTATAAACATTATTCCTTAACCTGTTAATAAGTTTAAAGGGATTCTGTCACCAGGTTTGACCCCTGTCAGCTAAACATATGCTGATGTTCAGGGCGTCTTCACGATTCCTAATGTGGGCTTATAAATGTCATCTGTGGGCTTATTTAGCTAAAAAACAGCTATTACTAACCTGTCAGTCAAACAAATAAGGTGCCCAAGGGGATGTTAATGGGTGCAAGATGCCCGCTGCACCAACCGCCGTTCGTGCCCAGCGCCGCCTTTCCGGACTTCTGCGCCGCCTCCTAATTCTCTGTGCCGCCTCTCGCTCTCCCTCCCTCCCCCCTCCTCCTGCTGTAAGATCTCGCGCATACAGGGGTTGAGCGAAGTGTCGGCGCATGCGCACTTCGCTGTAAGAAGCCAAATGGAGAAGTCCGCACGGGCGCATCAGGCAGAGCCCTGTGCGCAAGCGCGAGATCTTACAGCAGAAGGAGGGGGAGGGAGGGAGGGAGAGCTAGAGGCGGCACAGAGGATTAGGAGGCAGCGCAGAAGTCCAGAAAGGCGGCGCTGGGCACGAATGGCGGTGGGTGCGGCGGGCATCTTGCACCCATTAACATCCCCTTGGGCACCTCATTTGTTTGACTGACAGGTTAGTAATAGCTGTTTTTTAGCTAAATAAGCCCACAGATGACATTTATAAGCCCACATTAGGAATCGTGAAGACGCCCTGAACATCAGCATATGTTTAGCTGACAGGGGTAAAACCTGGTGACAGAATCCCTTTAACTAAAGCTGCGCGCTCCCCTGTTCCCCTGTATCAGTACAGAGCGGACGGCAGCAGTAACGTCACTCACTGAAGTCGAGTGCCTGCTCCTCACACTTTATGAATGAAGCAGGCGGAGCAGGCGCGCGACGTCTGTGAGTGACGTTACTGCTGCCATCCGCTCTGCCTGCTATGGAAGCTTGTTCGTAAGTGCTGTACTAATACAGGGGAGAGCGCAGCTTTAGTTAAACTTATTAACAAGTTAAGGATTAATGTTTATAAATACTGCAGTGAGCGGAGGGCCGGTGTATTGGGGGACACTGTTATGAGGGGGATCTGTGGATGATATATAGCAGTGCCATCCACAGATCCTCTCTATAACAGTGCCATCCACAGATCCCCCAACCCATAACAATGCCATTCACAAATCCCCTACCCCATAGCAGTACCAACCACAGATGCCCCTCCCCATAACAGTGCCATCCACAGATCCCCTATAAACAGTGCCATCCGCAGATCCCCCATAACAGTGCCATCCACAGATCCCCCATAACAGTGCCATCCACAGATCCCCCACATGACAGTGCGTCAATCACAGATCCCCCATAATAGTGTCATGCACAGACCACCATTGGTTCAAAACCTACCAAAAGCACACCTTTTGGTTAAAAATATATATTTTCTTATTTTCCTCCTCAAAAACCTAGGTGCGTCTTATAGGGCGAAAAATACGGTAATGACAATGAGTTATATCAGGTAAATATATCTATATATTGCATATTGCGACCATCTGGACAAGCCAGGTAGATCACAGAATACTTTATTTATATATATATATATATATATATATATATATATATATATATAAAAACGAAGAAAGGACAGCACTCCAAGTAAAAATATGATGGTCTTTAATCACCCATGTAGATGGCAACGTTTCAGCTCCAAACAAGAGCCTTTCTCAAGCAATGAACACACTATATGCTGGGGTATATATAGTCCAACCCCCATTACAACATAATACAATCAATCAACAATAAAATATATAATTAGCAGTGCAAAAGTGTATATATAATATCCATACTTAAATACAATTGTGTAATATCCTTGAATAGGAGATGCCATAATAATGCATCCAAAATATAATAAATGGTGTACATATTATAACCTAAAAGGAAGTAATTGGTGATAAGGAACAGGTGTATATAATAGTGCAAAAATTAGGAACGATGATGCTGCAAAGAAAGAAGGAAAAGTGTTGACATACCCAGCGCCGTCCATCGCACCAAACATGTCACATGTCGATCAAACCGGCGTCAGGAAACAGGTAGTGCGCAGACGCCAACCGCGTCCTGTCACGGCGTGACGTCACCAGCATTAGTTGCAAAGACACGCGCACAGACATGCGCACTACCGCCGAGAAGCTCGGTCGGCCATATTACGAAAGGTCATTGTGTCCCACATGTCCATGTGTATGCGCATGTCCATGTATGTATAGACAGGACAGCGCAGCACGGGAATACAAGCCGTGCTATACAATATGTATATACAGGGGGGGGGCAGGGCAGGACACTGTATCACAAAGTAACACAGATCCCACCAACTAAGGGTGAACAGCGGAGATCACAACACCAATGTCGCGATCCTCACCAAGATCACCCATAGATCTCCCACAAACCAAACATGTATCGATATACCGCAGTGTGGACTGACACAGAATGTAAATAATAGTGTGTTAGCCAAATCAAAATTACACATCATAATGAGGGCACTCTTATAGATAAATAAGGACATGTGGATACAATGTATGTGCACCAGGTACGTCACACATCCTGTTTCCGCAGCATCATTGGAATCTGTGAATATAAAAAAGAAAAAAGAATTAGAAACATGGCTTAGTAGTGTTCAAAAATACACTATGTAGCACAAGAGAAGACGGCGCATATCACATATTGATCAAAAGAGGGCAAACAACTCATTTAAACATAAATCCCCGGATTGTAATCCACATTGAGTCCATTAGGTCTCAAACTGTTAAGAGTGTAGATCCAGAGAAGCTCTCTCTTTTTGAGAATCCGTACCCTGTTCCCCCCACGTCTGGGCATGGGTACATGATCAATGGCCCAACATTTCAGATCTTTTTCAGAGTGTTTAAATTCTGTGAAATGTTTGGCAACTGGGAGGTCCTTTCTCTTTTTACGAATGGACAAACGGTGATTGTTGAGCCGCGTCTTAAGATCAGTTGAAGTTTCACCCACATACAATAACTTACATGGACAGATCAAGACATAAACCACGTAACAGGAATTGCATGTAAGGTGAAAACGAATAGGGTGTACAGCTCCGGTGGCAGGATGAATGAAAGCACTGCCTTTACCCATATATTTACAGTCAGTGCAGCACAGGCAGGGAAAACTACCCTTGCCCAATGTGGTTAGTGCAGTTTGTACCGACTTAGATTTAGGGCCAATATCCGCTCTGACTAGTTGATCCCGTAGGCTTCTAGACCTACAATATGAGAAAAGGGGGGGAGATCTAAATTCCTGGATCTCACTATGGCAGCCTCCCAAAATACCCCAATGCCGCTTAATAATACAGTTAATCTCTTCACTTTGTTCCGTAAATTTGGAAATGAAAGGAATCCGAGTCAAGGATCCTTCAGATGACTTCCTTTTTAGAAGACTACTCCTATCCAAATCACGGACCTTGTTCATGTGAGAATCCAACAATTTAGTAGGGTACCCCCTTTTTTTGAATTTAACGGCCATATTGTTTAAGGAGGAATCTAGTTTGTTAGGCTCAGAAACAATTCGTTTGACCCTAAGAAATTGTGAAAAGGGTAAGTACTTAAGTGTGTTACGTGGATGACCACTATTGTAACAGAGGAGGGTATTTTTATCAGTTGGTTTGGTATAGAGCTGAGTGTGTATCCCGCTCTCGCCAAACGTAACAGTGGTATCAAGAAACTGCAGTTCAGTATCCGAATGGACTAACGTGAACTGTAGATCCCTGTCAACACCGTTTAAAAACCGATGAAATTCAAGTAACTGGGTGACACTACCAGTCCATATGAGGAAGATGTCGTCGATGTATCTCCACCACCGCAGCAATTGGCTGCGGTGGTGTGACACATAGACGACATCCTCCTCAAAGCATCTCATAAAGATATTGGCGTAGGTAGGTGCCACGTTAGATCCCATAGCCATGCCCCTTTTTTGTTGGAAAAAGGTGTATATATATATATATATATATATATATATATGAAATGGCAACCTGAATTGTGTCAGATATGATGATGAAATAAAACTGACATAAAGTGGTCTATGTAACTGATCTCCTAGCACCCCGACCGGGTACCTCCGTTTGATAAACGCTCCCAGTGCCTCCCGAGGACTCCAAGCACTCCGCTCAACACCGATACCACCACAGGAACCAGGAACAGGAACAGCTCTTACAAGAGCTAGGAGTAATAGCCAGGGGAGTATACAGCGTATAGCAATCCCCACACACATAAGACGAGGCTCTATGTTGAAGGTAAAACAGGAACTCTTTATTGAGGGCTACCCGCCCGTATTTATGCAGGTCCCCATCTGGTGGACACACCCCTAGGGGACCAGATGGAAGACTGTGACACAGGACAGATATGTAGCACTCAGGATACACAGACACAACACATCCCCACAATGCATCATGGTTTCCTCCTCTCTGCCCTGGAGACACCCGAGGAGCAATTCAATTATCTCTCAGGACAAAGGGAAATCACCAATACACATGTGGGAACAACAGGACATGAATCACCACCCAAACACACAATGTCACACCCTCACAGCAAACACAGACATTTAACATATTCCCAGATAGCTCAAGTCTGAGTGCATATCATTAGGTGAATAGCACTCAGAATACACAAATACAATAAAATGAGCTATCTGGGTACCCTCACATAACATACAATACAATTCCACAGACAGATGGTTCTGTCACACACCTCAAAACCCCACATGTCCCCATATGGCTTGGATCTGAGCGCTCAGATGCCACAAACACAGTCAAATCGCTGATGAGAGGGCCCATAATCCTGGGGCAAGAGGCTGGCAACCAGGCCCCTCCAAAACCCAGTGGCGAGGTTATTTTCGCCACAGTCTAAATGGGAGGAAATGCTCAAAAACCCCAAACACTGTGGTGTGTTTATAACTGGGGGAGCAATTCCTCCGCATGTGATCCGTTGCTAACGGCAATCCCCAGCAGAAATGCATACAATGGAGGATGTCGCAGTGGACCACATGCACCACAATGGCATCCTACACAAGATAATGTGTGGATGCAAATATAAAAATACATAAATCACTGCGAAAGGTGCACCACAATAATATGCAACTCACAACACTGGTTAATCCCTCAAGCTGATGCTAAGAACTGAGACTTTAGCCAATGTATTCCAGTCAGGAACACATCGGAGCCCTTTTCCACCACCGTCAAGGTATCTCAGCGTGGCATGGGTTCCTACCACTACCACTGTTCCTGACTGGAAAACATTGGCTAAAGTCTCAGTTCTTAACATCAGCTTGTGGGATTAGCCAGTGTTGTCAGTTGCATATCACTGTGGTGCACCTAATGAAATGACAGGCTTTACAATGTCCACATTTAAAAGGTACCATTTTTGCGATTTTGAAGCCAGGTCTCTTTTTTAGGTGGTTTAAAATGACTATGCACAAGGGCATCACCAATATTCCGGCCTCTGCGAAAAGTAATAGAAGGGGTGTCAGATAGATAGTCCTTAAGATCGTGATTTGTCTTTAAAAGAGACCAATAACGACTAAGGATATCCCTAACTTGATTGTGCCCTGTATCATATGTCCCAATTATGCGCAGTAACTTATCCTCTTTTTTATTCTGTGGTTGAAAGAGTACTGCGTGATTACTGGCACATGCATATTTCCATGCCTCTTTTAGGCACTGACCCGGGTACCCTCTCTGTTTAAATCTGAAAAACAGTTTTGACCCTTCCAGCTCAAATTCCTCCAAAATTGAGCAATTTTGCCTAATTTTCAGAAATTGACCTTTGGGAATGCCCCGCCTCAATGTTTTAGGATGGAAGCTCTCCCACCTCAATAAACTATTGTTTGCAGTTTGTCTGCGATAGAGTGTGGTCTGTAGTTGTTGATCCCCCTTACTGATTCTTATATCCTAAAACACAATTGAGGTGTTGTTTATTTCAGATGTAAAATGTATTGTTCAAATTCCTTGACAGAGCCCATCCAAAATAACAAAATATCATCTATAAAGCACAGAGGGATAAATTGGGTCCAAGGTGACATCTCCTCTGTAAACACCAATGTATCCTCACAAGCCCAGGAGCAAAATTGCATAGGTGGGCGCACAGAGGCTCCCCATAGCGGTGCCCCAGTGCTGGTGGTAGAATTTACAGTCAAATAAAAAGTAATTATGTGTAAGTATGTAGTTGAGTAAGCGAAGTACAAAGTTATTATGATTTCTCAGCTCGTTACTCCTTGAATCAAGGTAGTATTTTTCCGCAGCTAGGCCTTTTGTGTGGGGTATAGATGTATATAAAACTTCAACATCTATTTAAGCCAAAAAAGTATTGGCATCAATGCTAATACCCTCCAATCTTTTTAACAGGTCAGTTGTATGAGGGTAAAGTGAACAGAAAGGGACGCAATATCTGATCAACGCAAGTCCCTATAAGTTGAGTCAGGTTACCAATCCCAGAGACAATGGGATGACCTTTCAAAGGGTCAAGACCTTTGTGAATCTTGGGTAGACAATAAAACGTAGCTACTCTTGGATGTATAGGTAGTAAATATTCCATCTCCCTCCGATTAATTAGTTTATCTTCCAATGCTTCCTGTAATATCATATACCAGGGGTGGCCAACCTTAAAGACACAAAGAGCCCAAAAAAAAAAACGTATGACTACCAGGAGCCACAAGCTATACATTTATACACAAGTCACCGTATTTTTCGCCCTATAAGATGCACCTAGGTTTTAGCGGAGAAAAATAAGAAAAAAATATATTTTTCAACTGATCTGAGGTTTTTCATTAACAGAGAAGAAAACGAAAAAAATATTTTTCATCAGACCTCCAATGCTCATCTGACCTCAGATAAGATCCCCAATCCTCATCAGAACTCCAAATCAGACCCCCAAAATAAGACCCCCAATGCTCAGATCAGACAACACAAATCAGACTCCCAGTGTCAGAGCCCCCCGTGCTCAGATTAGACCCCCACGTGCTCAGATCAGACTCGCCGTGCTCAGATCAGACCCCCCCCCGTGCTCAGATCAGACCCCCATGCTCAAATCTGACCCCACCCATAGTCAGATTAGACCCCCCATGCTCAGATCAGACTCCCATGCTCAGATCAGATCCCCAATGCTAAGATCAGACCCAAATTTCTCAGATAAGATCCCCCCATGCTCAGATCAGACCCTCCATGCTGAGATCAGGACCCCCCATGCTCAGATCCCCCATGCTTAGATCAGACCCCCATGCTCAGTACTATAATTTAAAGAAATCGCCTACCTCTCCTGATCGGGCACCGGGCTCTTGATCAGGCACCTGCTACTCGTCAGGTCATAGTGCGCGTCTCCACCTACCAGGGTTGTCACGATACCAAAATTTAGATTCAATTTCGATACCATAAAAAAGTATTGCAATACTCGATAACACGTGAAAAAAATAAAACACCAAAAAAACTGTGTGCATTCCATATTTTATGGAAGGTCCGGCCCATAATAGAGCAGTTCTATCCTATTTTTTGGGGGGACAAGGTGACTGAAAATGGCAAATCGCACGGTTCAGATTTTTTTCTGTTACGGCGTTCACTACATAGGAAATATTTTTTAATAGTTCACACTTTTTCGGGAATGGCGATATGTAATATGTTTAAATTTTATATGTAAAATTGGGAAAAGGAGCGATTTAAACTTAGTATTTTGGTGTTTTTTTTTACTTTTTATTTACGATTAGCCACCTTAGGGGATTGAACCCTTGTCCTATTCACCCTAATAGAGCTCTATTAGGGTGAATAGGACTTCACACTCTCCCTGCTGCCCTGTGCATAGTACACACAGCAGCAGGGAGCTTACCAGGGCAGCCAGGGCTTCAGTAGTGTCCTGGCTGCCATGGTAAAAGATCGGAGCCCCGCAAATTACACTGCTGGGGCTCCGATCACAACTGCCACCAATGAACAGGAGGGGAGGGGACCCTGTGGCCACTGCCACCAATGATACTAATACTAGGGGGGGTCCACTGCGCCACCAATGAATGTAATTAACACATTAATTCAAATATAGAAGGCAGCAGGTGCCGGAGGCGGTATCACATATCCGGCCTCAATAACAGGGCATGCAATCCACCGAACTGCGGCAATTAACCCCTCAGGTGTGGCACCTGAGGGGTTAATTTCCACGGTTCGGCGGATCGCATGCCCTGTTATTGAGGCCGTGTGCATGGTATGTGACACCACCGCCGGAACCCGCTGCCTTCTATACTTTAATTATTATGTTAATTACATTCATTGGTGGCGCAGTGGCCATAGCGGCGCGTGCCATGTTCTCTAACTGATACTAGGCTGCGCAGCTGCTTCCCAGCTCCATCGCTAGAGCCGCACTTGAAGAGGCAAAGAGCCGCATGCGGCTCGAGAGCCGCAGGTTGGCCATCCCTGTCATATACAATTCCGATTTATACTGCTTTGTTGGATCATATTTCAACACCTCATAATTTGTCCAATCTGACAAGAGAGCCATGCACATATTTTTATACTGTTGATGATTAAGAATAACTTGTTGGAGGGTCTAATTATCAAGTTCTTGTTGTCACCTAAGTTTTTCAGGCCTTCCATTTCCTCATATGTATAATTTTTGTGCATTGGCATTCTTGTCAGATTACAAAGGTCTCTGACAACAGAGTTTAAGAATATGTCTATATGTAGATCTGCACCATACGGTGGATTTTTAGTACTCTTATTACTGAGATTTGTAAATGGTCCCTCTCCCTTTGGTTTCTCATTATCATTAAGGAACTCCATCAGGTCATCAAAGCCCGGGAGGTCCATCTGGTCTAGACCCATCTCAGTACATCTCTGTTTGTCAGTCTGCGCAAATACTTTATGCAATTTAACTTTTCACACAAATAGGTGGATGTCTTTGATTCACTCAAAAGAGTCAAATCAGTTTGTAGGAACAAAGGTCAATCCCTTAGAAATGATAGACAATTCTGCCTCTGACAATTTTGACCCTGAAAGATTTAGGACTAAAGACTGGTCCATCGATATTGTTGTCATTTCCTCTGTGTTCGTTCTCTTAGAGCATACAGATTTTTTTGATTGGTTAGGCCTAAAAAAAAAGTGAATTGTCTGTAGGGTTTGGAGTTGATAATGATACAGCTGAAGAAGATACAGAGAGAGATGATGAACCATCCCCTTTCAAAAGATCTAACTTGGGGGGATAGTTTCCTCCACTTTTTGTCCCATTTGTTTGTTCCCATTGTCTCTGGGGTTGAGTATATGGGTATTGATTTCCCCTAAAATTGGATCTAAAAGATGGATTTCTACTACGACCCATATATTGTCCACGGTCTCTCTGCTGAAAATTACGGCCTAGGCCAGACTTGGGTGTACGTTGTTCAGTATCTGAAGTATCTACTTAAGAAGCAGATGTATCAGTGACAGAATCCCTGTGTTCAGGAGATACAATATTATAGGCTGTTTTGTTCCTAAATTCAGTCAAATCTTTCACAAACTGTCTATGTTTTCACTCAATCAGCGAGTTTTTATACCTCTCAATATTAATTTGTAGTTCCGACTCCCTCTTAGTAAATTCTGTATGATCTTTAAAAGTGAAGGCTAATTCTGTCACTTCCCGAATCTGCTTCTCCAGCTCAGACAATTTATTATTCTCCTGTGTTAGTAAAAGTCTCATAAA
Source organism: Bufo bufo (assembly GCF_905171765.1). Classification (NCBI taxonomy): domain Eukaryota; kingdom Metazoa; phylum Chordata; class Amphibia; order Anura; family Bufonidae; genus Bufo; species Bufo bufo. The sequence continues at coordinate 479,063,138 of NC_053391.1, forward strand.
TATCAAAGAGCTTTCTGTGGCCTCTTGTTCCCACTTAATCAAGAGATCTTGTGTGCAGATCCGCTCAGCCGGCCGGATAAAAATCCTCAAACCTCCTGGTACAATGGAGTTTTTGATATAATTTTCCAGTGATTGGATCTCCCACCAAGATTTTAAATATTCTTTATGTGTAGTATACAATTTCTTAAAGGTAGTTTTTGTCGGTAATGATGTAGAATTAGAGAATGTAACCTCCTTATCAGAAAATACTTCATTTGCTTCTGTCAACCAGCTGGTTTTATTTAAATATGATCCAAGAAAACTGGCCATACTAATCCCAAAATTGAATCAACTCAAATGACTATTACAGCTCTGACTAAATCAACCGTCAGAAGGTCAGGTAACTAGAGACAGTGGAGTATAGAAATCAAATCTCACCGAAAACACCACTTAAAACATAACTTTTAATAATAATGACTAAAAGAGCTATTAATCACCTCCTTTTATTCATGTATCTTGTAGGGTTGATAATAAGAAAAATTATTTCCCTTCTCCTTTCCCTCTTGCTATTTAATCCCTACCTAAAAACGAAATAGCCGCCTTGATAAAGGCGATTCCGTGTCAGGAACCTCCTGGTCACCCTAAGAAGTCCCTAACACAGAAAAAAGCCCCATTACCATAGTGTCAAGGGAAGAATAACTGGTCCAGTAATCACGTCAAAAAATGTTGGTAATTTCACAACTAACTAAATAAATCAACAAAACAAAAAATCTAAATAACCCATGGATAATATGAATCACTTAATCCAACGTGTTTCGCTGTGCCGGCTAGGCACTAGCTCATCAAGGGACAATATGAAGATGGAAATATATCCATATAAATAGAAAAAAAGAAAGAGAAAATATATATAAAAGAAAAACTCACAATGGTGAAAGATGACCTACACAAATATATCCATTACATATTGTAGTAATCTGGACAGGCCAGGTAAATCACAAGATACCTTAGATATATATAATGACAATCTGAGTTACATCAGGTAAATATATCTATATATTGCATATTGCAACCATCTGGACAAGCTAGGTAGATCACAGAATACTTTAGACATATATATACAGTAAAATGGCAACCTGAATTGTGTGAGATATGATGATGATATGATGATCAACAGTATAAAAAAAAATTTTTGACTCTCTTCTCAGATCGGACAAATTATGAAGTGTTGAAATATGATCCAACATAGCAGTATAATTCAGAATTGTATATGATATTACAGGAAGCATTGGAAGATAAACTGATTAATCGGAGGGAGATGGAATATTTACTACCTATACATCCAAGAGTAGCTACGTTTTATTGTCTACCCAAGATTCACAAAGGTCTTGACCCTTTGAAAGGTCGTCCCATTGTCTCTGGGATTGGGAACCTGACTCAACATATAGGGACTTACGTTAATCATATATTGCGTCCCATTCTGTTCACTTTACCCTCATATCTTCGAGATACAACTGACCTGTTAAAAAGATTGGAGGGTATTAGCATTGATGGCAATAGTTTTTTGGCTTAAATAGATGTTGAAGCTTTATATACATCTATACCCCACACATTTTACCCCTAGTTGCGGTAAAATACTACCTTGATTCAAGGAGTAACGAGCTGAGAAATCATTATAACTTTGTACTTCGCTTACTCAACTACATACTTACACATAATTACTTTTTATTTGACTCTAAATTCTACCACCAGCTCTGGGGCACCGCTATGGGGAGCCTCTGTGCGCCCACCTATGCAAATTTGCTCCTGGGCTTGTGAGGATACAGTGGTGTTTACAGAGGAGATGTCACCTTGGACCCAATTTATCCCTCTGTGGGCCCGCTTTATAGATGATATTTTGTTATTTTGGATGGGCTCTGTCAAGGAATTTGAACAATTCATGGCTAAACTCAATGTGAATCTCATTGGCTTACATTTTACATCTGAAATAAACAAAACCTCAATTGTGTTTTAGGATATAAGAATCAGTAAGGGGGATCAACAACAACTACAGACCACACTCTATCGCAGACAAACTGCAAACAATAGTTTATTGAGGTCGGAGAGCTTCCATCCTAAAACGTTGAGGACGGGCATTCCCAAAGGCCAGTTTCTGAGAATGAGGCGAAATTGCTCAAATTTTTTTTCAGATTTAAACAGAGAGGGTATCCGGATCAGTGCCTAAAAGAGGCATGGAAATAGGCATGTGCCAGTAATTGCGCAGTACTCTTTCAACCACAGAATAAAAAAGAGGATAAGTTACTGCGCATAATTGGGACATATGATACAGGGCACAATCAAATTAGGGATATCCTGAGTCGTTATTGGTCCCTTTTAAAGACAGATCCCGATCTTAAGGACTATCTATCTGACACCCCTTCTATTACTTATCACAGAGGTGATGCCCTTGTGCATAGTCATTTTGAACCACCAAAAAAAGAGACCCGGCTTCAAAATCTCAAAAATGGTACCTTTAAATGTGGACATTGTAAAGTCTGTCCTTTCTTTAGGACCACTTTTAGGGACAGCTCAGGAACAAAACTTTACCGAGCCCGACACTTTGCGAATTGTAATACCAGGGGTGTAATATACCTGATGAAATGTCATTGTGGGTCCCTGTATATGGGAAAAACATGTAGAGAGTTCAAAACACGAATTCTGGAACATTTAGGTGACATCAGAAATAGACGAGATAAACCAATTGTGAGGCATATTCAGTCGCAACACAATGGTGATTCGGGTGGCATTTACTTCTCTATGATTAAGGTAGTTCGTGCATCAATTAGGGGAGGAGATATTGATCAGATATTAAAACAGAAAGAAACACACACAGTGGATTTTTCGTCTAAATACGGTTTCACCTATGGGACTTATTGAGAACATGGATTTTACTTGCTTCATTTTAAAAACTGTTCCATATCCCTTATACTCCTGCCCTATTGAAAAGAGGGAGCGGCCTATTGGCCCTTCCTTTGGACATAGATTCAATAATTCATATACATATAGGATGTGAACTCTCCCCTTCACATTAGTTTATGTACTGCTTTGCCCTAAATAAACATTTTTGGGGGCGATATTTTAAACCTCCTATTTAAAGTAATTCCTGCTCTGTACATATACTCTAGTTATAGCATTTGCCCTTTTGCATTAATGAAAACTATATAATGGCACATTATTTATTTTTCTTCTATAAAGGATACTGACCTGTATAAATACTAGCATTGTCTGTTTTAAATAAAGTTGTTGCCTATACAAAGGATGGCAGAGCGGTGGAACGCACGTGTCGTGCGTCATGACGTCAGCGCTGACACGCGCTGACGTTGCGGTCCAAATCTCGCGACGGGTGCGTCTGCCTCTCCTTTAAAAAGCGCGCAATGTAATATGCCGCTCCACACAGCAGACTGGAAGATGTACAACTTTACAGCGCAACATCCCCTACTAAACCATCTATTATAGCGCAACCACCCTTGCTATACCATCTATCCCTTGGGAACACATAAGGATATTTTTCCACAGAAGTGCAAGTATTGGACCCTGGTGTTCAACTGAGTGATGTATCCCTAGTGTAATTACATTGGATATCTGATATGCACTTTGTGGGGGAATAGTCCCTGATGAAATCTGATTCGGGGTATTACAGGGTGTTGCAAGTGTTCTCGATCCTCAATTGCAGGGCATATAGGTCACTATTGTACCTGACACAATTCAGGCTGCCACTATGTATATATCCATATACAGGTCATCATCATATCTGACACAATTCAGGTTGCCATTTTATATATATCTAAAAGTATTCTGTGATCTACCTGGCTTGTCCAGATGGCTGCAATATGCAATATATAGATATATTTACCAGATTGTCATTATTATATCTAAGGTATCTTGTGATTTACCTGGCCTGTCCAGATTACTACAATATGTAATTGATATATTTGTGTAGGTCATCTTTCACCATTGTGAGTTTTTCTTTTATATATATTTTTTCTCTTTCTTTTTTTCTATTTATATGGATATATTTCCATTTTCATATTGTCCCCTGATGAGCTAGTTCCTAGCCGGCACAGCGAAACGCGTTGGATTAAGTGATACATATTATCCATGGGTTATTTAGATTTTTTGTTTTGTTGATTTATTTAGTTAGTTGTGAAATTACCTACATTTTTTGACGTGATTACTGGACCAGTTATTCTTCCCTTGACACTATGGTGATGGGGTTTTTTTCTGTGTTAGGGACTTCTTAGGGATTGCCCTTATCGGGGCGGCTATTCCGTTTTTAGGTAGGGATTAAATAGCAAGAGGGAAAGGAGTAGGGAAAGAATTTGTCTTATTATCAACCCTACAAGATACATGAATAAAAGGAGGTGATTAATAGCTCTTTTAGTCATTATTATTAAAAGTTATGTTTTAAGTGGTGTTTTCAGTGATATTTGATTTCTGTACCCCACTGTCTCTAATTACCTGACCTTCTGACGGTTGATTTAGTCAGAGCTGTAATAGTACTTCTTCACAGTCAGCAGAAGAGTACAGAGGAAAGAACTCCTTCGGTCTTTGACAGCTCTGTGCAGGGAGAGGAATGAAGATCCTGAGCACAGCATTTTTCTCTTCAGTGCCTGGAGAAGAGGAAACCCTGGAGTTGCTCAGTACCTGAGGCAGAGCCTCCAGCCTTGGGTATGTGCTGCTTATGGTAGAAGGGATCAGAAATTCAAGAGAGGATATAAGGGGGCGCAACCATATCAGGTCATAGTTAATCCACAATTAAAAATCAAAAAGACAACTAACCTGACGACATATAGAAAACAATTGTGACCATGCAGGGACTCCAAAGGAGCATCCACTAAAATAACATTACATAGTGTGAAAAGCAATAGTATAATAAAAAAGACAGATCTATGGATTACAGACCGATATGGCGGCACCCTCCTCCCAACGCCGTTTCGCCCTAAGGCTTCTTCTTCTGGGGATACATAGAGAAAGTCACACCCTACTCCTTTTATACATAACATAATTAACCTTGATCAATAGCAAACCTCATTCTATCAACCTACTCTAATAACAGGTGCAGCAATTTCATAACGGCCATGAGGCATCGGAAGGCTGGATGTAAGAGGAAAATCAGGCCAGAAGTCATTGGGACCTGTGTGCCAGGTCATAACGAGGTCCGGCACGCACGTCACCACGTATTGAATCCAGCCTAAACAGAACAACTAAGATGTATCTTTTTGATTATACAATCCTTTGCACACTATGTGATGTTATTTTAGTGGATGCTCCTTTCTGATCACTGCTAACTGTTATCAGTGTTAACTTTTTAATTATTTATTAAATACTGAATTACTAATAAAGCTTATTTAGCAATGATTTGTGTTAGAGGTATTTTGGTTTTGGTGTATTAGCTTGGTAGATATCCTCCACATCAATAACTGTGCTGACATCCCGGTATATTTTTGGAGTTGTTATGGTAGAAGGGGTTAAACTGTGCTGAAGAATCCAGTGGGAGGGGAGACACAGGGCAGGCAGCAAATCGGGCAGTGCAGGGGGCGTGGCTTCTTCCTCCAACCAGCACAGCCTTTACAGTGACCTTCCGTACACAGAGACAGATCTGCTCCTCCTGCTCCCGCAGGCTTGTGCACGGAACATCATCAGAGCAGGGAAAGAAGCTGACATCACAGGTCATGTGACGCTCAGCTAACTAGAAGAACTGTAGATGAAGGAAGTGAATTGAAAGCACCTTAAACATTTGCTTACCGTACTTAGAAACATACAAAAGACATACAAATTACTTTGCCAACCCCTTTAAGGGTTTTAGAGACTTTTTCAGCTGCACTCAGCAAGGGTTTATGGCTTAGCAGAATGGGGGTTTGAATCATTGAGAAAGAGGCGTGGTTAAGATGTTCCAAAACTCTGTCACAAAGTAAGCCAACTTATGGGGGTAAAAACATAGACTAGACCTCTAAAGGTGCGCTAGATTTGTCATCTAGCATCCACCATTGTGATATATCTGGCGTAATCAAAATCTAGTACTTCTATATGTAAATCTTTCATAATAAAAAAACACATTTAAAAGAATAAACAAGGGCAAAATTACCTCCCCATGGTCTCTAACACAGAATCAGTCAGGTCATATGTGGGCATTACAATATCTTTTGTTTCTAGAGATCCACACCAGGAGAAGATGGGGTGAAAGGGTTGTTCCTTCCTCTTCTCTAATGGCCAGTCTCCTAAATTTACAAAAAATTCGATATCTGGAACTTTCACCTGTAAAATTAATATATTGGGATTACTGAACAGAATTAGCAATGGATATCAAAATCATCAGTCATGGTATTATTTTTAGTGATAATTTTTTTTTGAAAAATAAGTTGTGCGGCCTCTATAACAATAACATTTATACCATAATATTACAAAAATATTCTCTACATACAAGGCATATTCTGCAGTGCATACAGTGGTATATGCTGCCACCTGCTGTAACGTAAGGAAAAGAAGCAGCAAATAACACCATAATGCATGCACATTACATTCCCATCTAGTCTCATGTGACCTATAGGTGGCACCGGCCTGGTACATGTCACCTTCACTCTTTTATTAATTGAATAACTGTAATAAAATAAATAGCAAATCAAAGTACTGCAGGACCTATGTCCATATGGCTAACGGGCAGTTCACATGACCTTTTTTTAGCTCTCCAATTAGCATTCAACCAAAGGGGGGATACCTGAAAACAGTATGTAAACATATCCTTCAACATAAACATATCCTTTAACTGATCCATTTGCCTTAATGAGAAAAACGCAGTCCAAAGAATTTCCGGATGACCTGTCTGTGTGCATTGTTTTTGTAGGACACAATAGCATTCTCTTATGCTCACCAAGATAAAAAGGTCAAATGTTTAAATATAATTTTCAAGTATTTAAATGTATGCCCCCAATGGAATGCTAATTGGAGAGCTAAACCGTGACGTGAATGACCCCTAACATCAATATTGGCACATGTGGACGGCACTGCCATGAAGCTTTGAATATAATCACTGTCATGAAGCCACTGCAATAGTCGCTGTCATGAGGCCACAGGGACATGCACCAACATGGGGCCACAGTGACGTGGACTACCATGGGGCAAGGATGACATGCACTACCATGGGGCAAGGATGACATGCACTACCATGGGGCAAGGATGACATGCACTACCATGGGGCAAGGATGACATGCACTACCATGGGGCAAGGATGACATGCACTACCATGGGGCAAGGATGACATGCACTACCATGGGGCAAGGATGACATGCACTACCATGGGGCAAGGATGACATGCACTACCATGGGGCAAGGATGACATGCACTACCATGGGGCAAGGATGACATGCACTACCATGGGGCAAGGATGACATGCACTACCATGGGGCAAGGATGACATGCACTACCATGGGGCAAGGATGACATGCACTACCATGGGGCAAGGATGACATGCACTACCATGGGGCAAGGATGACATGCACTACCATGGGGCAAGGATGACATGCACTACCATGGGGCAAGGATGACATGCACTACCATGGAGCAAGGATGACATGCACTACCATGGAGCAAGGATGACATGCACTACCATGGAGCAAGGATGACATGCACTACCATGGAGCAAGGATGACATGCACTACCATGGAGCAAGGATGACATGCACTACCATGGAGCAAGGATGACATGCACTACCATGGAGCAAGGATGACATGCACTACCATGGGGCAAGGATGACATGCACTACCATGGAGCAAGGATGACATGCACTACCATGGAGCAAGGATGACATGCACTACCATGGAGCAAGGATGACATGCACTACCATGGAGCAAGGATGACATGCACTACCATGGAGCAAGGATGACATGCACTACCATGGAGCAAGGATGACATGCACTACCATGGAGCAAGGATGACATGCACTACCATGGGGCAAGGATGACATGCACTACCAAGGGCAAGGATGACATGCACTACCATGGGGCAAGGATGACATGCACTACCATGGGGCAAGGATGACATGCACTACCATGGGGCAAGGATGACATGCACTACCATGGGGCAAGGATGACATGCACTACCATGGAGCAAGGATGACATGCACTACCATGGAGCAAGGATGACATGCACTACCATGGAGCAAGGATGACATGCACTACCATGGGGCAAGGATGACATGCACTACCAAGGGCAAGGATGACATGCACTACCATGGGGCAAGGATGACATGCACTACCATGGGGCAAGGATGACATGCACTACCATGGGGCAAGGATAACATGCACTACCATGGGACCACAGTGATGTACACAGGGGCAAGAGTGACAGGCATTTAGGCACTGTGGGGTCGGCTTTGCTATTAACATGCTTCCACAATTATGACACCTGAAAAGCAGCACCAGTAAACAGAGGATTGACAGGGAACTTAGAGAGCAGCTTTGTGGGAAAGGACAGGAATCATAAGGGTACCTGAGTACCTCCAAAAGGAACTGAAATGCTGTGGGTGTGGATGGCAAATTGGCAGTGTTTTACAGTACCAGCAAAGGGGATGAGGTTCTAAGAAATATCCATAAGTAAGGACACACATAGCTGAGCTATTTACTTCCAATATGTTGCTTTAGGAATGTGAGAATTATTGATGCTTACTGAGACTCCATTTCTTTTGACAGTTAGACCATGTGAACCCCAATGAGACTGGTCAGTTTCTCTACTCATTCCTATTACACTGGCATTGAAGGTCTCATAGGAATGAATACAGAAACTGACTTCCTGTCCACAGAGCAGACACTGTGATGTCCAGCCAGTCTCAACGGAGGTAACATGATACAGTCTGAACATACATCAATATGTACATTTGTTAAAAGATTATGTATACCAGCTCACTTACAAACAAGAAGGAGGGGAAAAAAAATCATTTCTGGAAGTATCTCTTTAAGTCTGCTTTTACCTAAGACATACAGATGTTCAATATGATCTTTGAACCTAATCTTCTTCATGGGTGAAAGCCCTGGTGTTCATTGAACTTTATTGTGAAAGCTACTCCATACTATATCATGAAATGAACTTTGAGATCATAAATTTCCATGGCAAACCCGTTAAAGTTTTTACAAATCGTTATTTTATTCGATTGTCAGCTGGTTGTAAAAAAAATCATGGAGATGGAAAACCAGAAGGAAATCAGAAAGAATATTAGGTCTTCTGTCTGTGTGAGCCCCGGAAATCTCACCTCCTTTTAACCTGCTCTGTTAGGAAAGCCAGGGAACCTCTCTTGTCCTTCTGATTTTCCTGCTGATTACTATATCCAATTACAAGGGATATTTCCTAGAATGTACTTCTTTTTGCAGTTGTGTGGTTTTAAAGAGTGCCACTATCACCCCACTTCATCCATGTATGCAGAGGCTTCTGGAGCCTCAAAAAATGAATCTTGGAAGACGCACCAGTTTACATGCTGCTTCGTAGCACCAAGTCTTTATCTAAATGCAGTATATCTCTTCATCTAGCTTCAGCCTAGCACGTACATTTTATCTAATCTCCATCAATGGCCATATGAAATTGCAACTATCGGCTCAACTAAACAACTGGTAGCGAAGATAGTACATAGATAGTAACGTCATATTCCTAAAGCAGCTACTGTATTTTCTAAAGACTCTCTTTTAATAGCTATTGTTATATTTAAATAGTTTCTCTGACCCCCAAAAGTAATTTTATTTACGACCTTGAAAGTGGTGAGCATAAAGAAATAAAGCCACTTACAGTACCTATTCACCGGCGCCCCCATCTTCGCTGATTCTGGTCCTGAAAGTGTACCGTCCTGTCTGTCTTCATGTGCACTGCTGCAACACTGTGGCCCCTTCAGTCAACTGATTGGAAGGGGGGCCAGTAGTTGGACGCCCACTAATTTAATAATGACCCTGAGGACATTTAGTAAATCTCTCTCATGCTAATGTTAACGCCTTCCAGACACAGTGATTTATTTATTTATTTTTCGTTTTTTACTCCCTCCCTTCCAGGAACCATAACTTTTTTATTTTTCCATTCACGTAGCTGTATAAGGCCTTGCTTTTTAGAGGACACGTATTTTCTAATGGCACCATTTAATATTTCATACAATTCTAAATCATGTGGAAATGGACAAAAAAAAACAAAAAAACAATTCCGCCATAGTTTTATGGGTTTTGTTTTTGTGTTGTTTACTATGCAGTAAAAATGACATGTTAACTTTATGCTGTAGGTCAGTACATTTATATTGATATCAAATGTATATTATACTGGTAGTTTTTCTTATGCTTTAGTACTTGAAAATATATTTTCTTCACTATATTGTGACACCCATAGCTTTTTTAGATTTATGGAGCTGTGCAAGGGCTCATTTGTGGAGGAATCTGTAGTTTTTATTGATACCATTGCGGGTTATATATCATTTTTTGATTGCTCTTTATTCATTTTTTTGGAGGGAGATGAAGCAACCAATAAACAACTATTTGTCCATTTTGATTTGTTTTCTGATACAATGCCTAGACTTAGCAGCAGCAGGAAGAGAGAAAGGAGACGGCACATGCACACTGCGCACGCCATCTCCTCATACAGCTGATCGGATAGGTCATCAATATTAAAAGCCTGGAGAACGGCCTGAGAGCATCCACAAGGCTTCTGGCTTTCATAACAACCAAAAGGCTTCCGCATTCTCATTGTTGGGGATGAGGGCTTTGGTCACCAGGAGCAGACCGCTAAGATCCCATGATTGAAACTGACCACAGCATCTGAGGGGTTGGAAATATGTGACAGGAGTTCTCTTTAATCACGGACTCTGTATTTAATATTGCATATGATGTAGTGGGAATCCGGAAAATTCTAAATGGGATGGAACTGGAAGCAAAAAACAATTCCGCCATTGTTTTGTGGGTTTTGTTCTTATGACGTTCTCTATGTGGTGGAAATGACTAGGCATGAGCAAATTGACTTCAGATGAAACATCCGAAGTCGATTCGCATAATACAGTGAGCGCTCCATACAGTATTAGAATGTATTGGCTCCGATGAGCCGAAGTTATTACTTTGTGAAGTCTTGCTAGACTCGTAGTAATAACTTTGGCTCATAGGAGCCAATACATTCTAATACTGTACGGAGCGCTCGCTCCGTACAGTATTCAAACAAAGTATTATGCGAATCGACTTCGGAAAAATTATTTATTCCACGCAACCGCTTTTAGAACATGAAGAGTTTACCGCCATTTATTTATGCTTTCTGTAACCTTCATTATCAGTTTAATAGCATAATGTAGGTTTCCTGGAGTTACTTACTTTGCTTGTTAAGGACAGAAGAAGGGAATCCATGAAAATCCTGAAGCCAACATGTTCCCCGTATGTTTTTATATAAATCTAGAAAAATCAAAATGAGAGATGATATCATAGCACATGTGAATTGGGGTTTCATTATTTTGTGTAAATAATGCTCAATCATCATATAATGAAGTCAGGAATCCTCAGAAATAACTTCCCAACAATAGGCATCGGTGAGACATTTTCCAGTACATAGCCTACTTTACATTGATAAGTGGTTATTGGGAATCATCCAAAGTACAGTACTGCCTTTAAATAATTTTCAATGGAATTTCTTCTATATATACAATACTACATATGTGAGGTTCCTAGTGCAGGTTGATCAAGAGGTGCAAGCCCAACTGCTATAGAAAGACCTCCTTCATATGGGACTCTTCTCTCTCTTGGGTCTAAGCAATTTTTCATATTCACCCTTCACATCTCGCCAGAAGCTGGTCAAACAAGCTATATATTTATTATTAGGATTGGCTACAATGTCATATGTCAAATCATTTGATAATTCGACCATCAACATGTTAGACTGGACTGGCAGATCAGGAAAACAAAAAAGGATCCTTCGCAATTGGCCAATTAGGCCATACATAAATAATTTCAGACCAGTGGAAAAAAATCCAACATGACTGATGACTTTTTGGCAGACATGTCAGTTGTCAGCCATCTCAAATAATCGCTTAAAACTTATACTCTGTTACTCATTTGTATCCCACTGCCACCATTTTTTATTTTCCTGGAATACCCCTTTAAGTGTATGGGTTCATCCATAAGTCCTCTCCATCATGTGCACATGCTCATATGTCCTTGCAATGTATTCCAGTGCCAGTTTGCGGTCACAAGGTGGGAGAATGGGGGGTTGAGAAACATGAACAATTAGCCATGTGCAATCAGCGGGAGCAGTACTATTCATATTGTACTGCACTTAATAGGGCTTGTGAGAGGTGACCGATTCCATGATTCCCTTTATGCAGCAGCAGTTTACATGAACATCTCCAACTGTTCTAAAGTTTTGATCTAGTTAACCCCTTCCTGCTGCATGGTTTACCATTATGTCATGGTAAGGGGATCTTGCTGCAAATAGATTCCAGGGCTGCCAAGTACAGAGGCCTATATGTGTGAGTGTAACACTGACAGCAGACATCATATACTGTGCATTAGGTATGCAATCAATGGATTTCAGGTACAAGTCCCCTTATGGGACGAATAAACATTATGAAAATTAATGGGGTTTTCCAGTTTTCTCATATATATGACATATCCTCTTATTTGGCTCACTACCTAGGTTCTTTGTTCCTCATTTCTGTTTCGCTTATTGATATCCTGTGTTTCTGACCTCGGTTTGTCTTATGACCACTCTCTGTCTCCCATTCTGGTACTGCATAGCCCGTCTGGTTCTGACCCATTTCTGATGACCCTGGTATTGTGTCTGTTTGTCTGTCTCTGCACAAGTAGCATAGGGTCCATCAACCAGTTGCACTCTAGCCATCTAGGGCTTTTACTGCAAGTAGGTAGAGACAGTGGGGGGTGCGGATGTTGGTTCCAGGGCCTCACTGTTCTTGTCCGTATGTACTCTACTGATGTGACATTATCACCGGCCTTCTAAATAAGACTTAGTACCTGCGCTATTATGGACACCATGGCAGCTGTATTGCTGAGGGTATTGCTCAGTTGGTGCAGGATGTAGCAGAGAGAGTTCCATAAAACTAGTCCCCCTGCTTCCGCACCCAGTCACCGGTAGAGCCTAAGATTAAGCTCCCTGACCGCTTCTCTGCTGACCATAACGGTTTTGAAACTTTTAGTGAGGGTAGCAAACTCATTCTTTGTGTACCAAGGCACAGAGAGTCTGTGTCATCATGTCTCCGTTGCAAGGTAACCCTCAGGAATGGGCATTCTGACTTCCCCCCCCCAATTCCCCAGGGCTGCATCCCCCAATTCCCCGTTTATTTTTCAGCTCTCGGTCTTTAATACGATGAGCTTGACAGAGTAGCTTAGGCGGAAAGTCAGCTCCTCTCTTTGCGTCAAGGCAGGCGGCCAGTAGAGATGTATTACTCCGAGTTCCACAAGTGGTGTACATTGTCTGGTTGGAATGACCCATAGGTCGCAGTTCAGACTGGGTCTTTCAGACACTCTAAAGGACCTTCTAGTTAGTCACCCGACCCAAGGGTCTTTAGATGAGTTCATCTCTCTGGTTATACGACTGGCCCGACGTCTCACAGAATGTAAAAGTGAACGTTCTGTCTCTGTTCGTCCTTCTTCCTTCCCTTCTGTCTCTCATTTGTCTGTGGTTAAGGCGCCAGTGGAGTCTGAAGAGCCCATGCAAGAAGGTACCTTGTTTTCCCAGAAAAGGAGGGAGCATTGCTTGAAGAATGGCCTTCGCTTCTACTACGGCAGTCCTGAACATCAACTGCAATCCTGTCCCACTAGGCCAAAGGCGGAAAACTTCAGTGTCTGAGTGATGTTTGGGGAGGTCACTCAGACGCACAGGTATTTACTGAAAAAACTGACAGGGTTCTATTGCCTGTTAATCTGTCTTCACAAGGGAGGTCGGTTTCTGGTTTAGCTTTTGTGGATTCGGGGTCTGCAGCTAGTTTCATTAATTTTGTGATTGCTCTAGGTTTCAAATTACTTACACAGATTACCTGAATTAATTCCGGTTTCTGGGGTGGATACCACTCCCTTGGCCAGAGGACTTATTGAGTATAAGACTCCAGATTTGGTAATGAAGGTTGGTTCTATTCATTTTGGAAAGTATGCCTTATATGTCATGAGAAATTTGTCTGCTGACGTCATCCTGGGATAACCCTGGTTGAGGGTACATACTGTAGTCCTGTCTTTAATTGGAGTACTGGAAAATTAGTAAAATGGGGTCCCTAGTGCTCTTATCGTTGCATTTCTATCCAGCTCTCTGGTCTTGAACTAGAAGAAGGTCCGTTACCTGAATATATTAAGGATTTCCAGTATATTTTTTTCAAAAAGGCATCCGAGACCTTGCCACTGCATTGTGATTATGATCGTGTTATAAAACTTGTAGCTGGTGCCAAATTCTCTACGGGCAAAATCTATAATCTTTCTGGACCTGAAAGACAGACCACGAAAGATTATAGTCAAGATATTCAGCCGCCTATATGATCTGTATCCCCTATGGGAGCTGGGTTCGTTTTTCTTGGTATTTTCTTGCATTGACTATAGAGAATTAAATAAACTCACGTCCAGGAACCAGTATCCTATTACACTTATTACTGATCTTTTTAATCAAATTGTTGGGGCTCAGTGGTTTTCTAAGGATACTTTCACACTAGCGTTCAGAGAGGATCCGTCTGGTGTCTGCACAGACGGATCCTCTCCTATAATGCAGACGTTTGGATCCGTTCAGAACGGATCCGTCTGCATTATAGTTTAGAAAAAATGAAAGTTGTTCAGACGGATCCGTCCAGACTTTACAATGAAAGTCAATGGGGGACGGATCCGTTTGAAAATTGAGCCATATTGTGTCATCTTCAAACGAATCCGTCCCCATTGACTTACATTGTAAGTCTGGACGGATCCGTTTGCCTCCGCACGGCCAGGCGGACACCCAAACGCTGCAAGCTGCGTTCAGGGGTCCGCCTGCTGAGCGGAGCGGAGGCTGAACGCTGCCAGACTGATGCATTCTGTGCGGATCCGCATCCACTCAGAATGCATTAGTAGCTGGACGGATTCGTTTGGGGCCGCTTGTGAGACCCTTCAAACGGAGCTCACAAGCGGAGCCCCGACGCTAGTGTAAAAGTAGCCTAAGACTGACCTCAGAGGAGTCTATAATCTGATGCAAATGGAAGACGGCATTCAATACCCCAGAAGGGCATTTTGAATACCTTGTAATGCCCTTTGGGCTGTGTAATGCCCCATCAGTCTTCCAAAACCTCATTAATGATGTTTTTTGGGAATTCCTGGGTCTCTTTGTTGTTGTCTATCTTGACGATATTTTCATTTTTTCTTCTGATGTGCTTCTTAAGTTACGCATGTGAAAAAGGCTCTACAAAATCTAAGAGAAAATCAGCTGTTTGCTAAATTCAGTAAATGTGTTATTGATGCTCTGTCCACTTTTGAAACTCTGAAGGAGAATTTCATTCGTGCTCCAATTCTTATTCAGCCTGATATTACCAAGCAATATGTTGTTGGAGTGGATGCTTGAGACTGGAGTAGGGGCTGTTTTGTCACAGTGGTCATCTTCTCTGACTAATTTACAACCATGTGCCTTGTTTACAAGAAACTTTTTCTCTGCAGAGAGGAATTATGACATTGGCAATCGTAAATTATTACCCATCAAATGGGCATTCGAGGGATGGCTTCATTTCTTTGAAGGGGCTAGTCAACAAAAATTTGTACTCACGGATCTCAAGAATTTGATGTATCTTGATAGTGCCAAAAACTTAAATCTATAGCTTGAAAAAGACTTTGGTGTTGAAACGTTGCTATTTTTTTTGGTGTTAATAAACACAAGATTGGACTCAAGACTGGGAGTGCTGCGGTATTTCATATCTTTTTTGGCTACGAAGGGGCCCTTAGGTCGGGGCCTGACACTGCGAGCACCGCCGCCATTTTTTGATTGAAATCGACTAACAAGTGGTGCTGTCCTGTCTTCACGTTGATAAACACTTGAATCCGAGACAAGCACATTGGGCCTTGTTCTTCACCTGGTTTAATTTTACTGTTACTTATCTTCCTTCCTCTGGTAATGTGAAAGCGGATGCTTTATCGTGTAGTTTTGGTTCCTGTGACTCTATTGATTCTGGCACTGTTAACATCCTCTCTCCTGGCATCGTGATTGCAGCCATTAATCCTGATCTTGCCTCTGAAATACAATGTTGTCAGGATTTAGCTCCCAGTAATCTTCCTTCTGGTAAATTGTTTGTCCCTGCAAATCTTCATCTTAAAGTTTTGGAGGAGTCTGATTGTTTTGTACTTGCTGGTCATCGGGAGATTGCCGGTACTAGACTTGTCTTAGGCTAAAGTCGGATTTACACCACACAACTGTCGGGTGGATTATCAGGAATAGAAGTTGCTATGAACGCCCACTCCCAATAATAGACCCGTGTAAAGGCGCCACAGGTCACCTGATGAAAGAGCAAAACGGTTATTCATCGTGTGAAATCATTATTGATGCAGGCACCTAAATCATCGTGTGCCCAGCAATCTACTGCTGAGAAACAATTAACCTGTAAGAGGACAAACGGTGACAATAGTCATCAGTCTTGCCTATACAGTGGAGATGATTGCTACATGTAAATGCAGCTCATCCTCTACTGATGACCAGGCAGTTATTGGGTGGGAACGGTTTCTTCCCGATAATTGCCTGCCCTGGTGGCACGTGTAAATGCATAATTATTCACAGCAATTAGGTCATTTGTGATATACATGACACTGAAACATGTATTCAAAGTTAATGTTACTAATATCCCCAACGATACATCATTAGAATGACTACGGGCAGAGAGCATACCTTATTATCCTTGATGGTGTAATGACACAAGCTCTGGCGATTACCAAATCTTTCTGGGATTTCTATGGCAATCTTGTCAGGATCAACCATTGGAAAATGTTTGAGATCACGTTCAATTTGTGGAATGGAATCATTACACGACATATGTCTTAACCAGGCAGCACTGTCAGGCTCAGGGCAGTGACATTCTTCACTGTAAACTGGACCTAAAATTAGATATGTGAAACATAAAGTTAGTTAGATAAAGGTTGTGTTCCAGAACTTTCATTTATAGCCTAACCTTAGGATAAAACATCTATATTTCAGTGGGGGCCTGATTACCAGCAGCCCTACTGATCAGCAGAATGATCGCACACTCATTGTTTAAACTGGCACAGTATATACAGTACATATAGCTTGTATTCAACTACTATATATGATTGTATCCGTGCTTTGTACTGCAGCTCAGTCCCAGGAGTTGGACCCCCACAAATCAGGCCTATCGGTATAAAAGGCTTGGAAAACCGGAACTAGTAATTCCATTGTATAAGCATGCACTAAAGCATTATCACCTACTATATCAGATCACCTACCCCTGGAAATGTTTTACTCTCCAAGTTTTATTTCCTTTGTATTTTATATACTGTACATAGATTACATTTGAACAGACAGGCACAAAGAAAAAAGTAGACATTATGAAGTATTGTACTTGGCCTCTAGAGGTCACTGTTGCCTTTCTTTTGTGCGTTATGGCAAGGATCAGCAACCTCCAGCACTCCAGCTGTACTGAAACTACAACTCCCAGAATTCTCTATTCACTTGTATGGGAGTTCCAAGAACAGCCAAGCAAGTGTGCATGCTGGAAGTTGTAGTTTCATAACAGCGGGAGTGCTGAAGTTTGCTGACCCCTGCTTTATGGTGCTGTCAGGCACCTACCCTGGCTGCTAAATCCTCATTCCTAAAATTACTATTGAACATAATTTTTTATTTCTTGAAAGTCCTTTACTTTCTAAATATCTACTGGTATTGTGTTCATATAACCTGGCACCTATAATAATAAAATAGGTAAATGGTTCTAAATGGCTAATACGGTGCTGAGGACTGTGTGGCTATGGATGACAGTCCACATTTCTCTGTACCTCTCTGTAATCCGGCAGCATTTTGTGAGTGATCTGTCCAATAACAAAGGGGGAGTAGATGGAGCTGCTCCCCAATTAAAGGACAAGCAGTGGTCCCTAGACCAGGGGTCCCCGAGTCTCCATTTGAATGGAGTGGTCCATTGCGGATCCGCAATACACCCGGCTGGCACCCCCATAGAACTGCCTATTGTTGTCCGCAATTGCGGACAAGAATAGGACATGTTATTTTTTTTTCCGGAGCCGCGGACCGGAAGTTCGGGCCCGCGCTCCGGAAATGCGGACAGCACACTGTGTGCTGTCCACATCCATTCCTACCCCATAGAGAATGAATCGGTCCGCACCCATTTATGATAATGATAGTTAGGGCTCATGCACACGACCGTTTTTGTTTTGCGGTCCGTTTTTCACTGATCCGTTTGTCCGTATGTGAGGTTTTTTTTTCTCTGATTTAAGTCCTCTTCCGTTCTGTTATTCCACAAAACATATCCGTATGGTTTCCGTATTTTATAGTTTTTTTTGCGGATTGGAAATGGAAACAGTAACTTATTAATCACCAAACACATGAGCAATATGGGCTGGGGATAGCATTTCTACAGTATGGATCCGCAAAATATGAATGAAATACGGATGTGTTCCGTGTGCGTTCCGTATTTTTTGCAGACCCATTGACTTGAAAAAGGCCTCGGACCGTGATTTGCGGACAATAATAGGACATGCACTACTTTTTTGCAGAACGGCCATGCGGACAAACGGAAACGGAATGCACACGGAGTAACTTCAGTATTTTCTACAGCCCCATTGAAGTGAATGGTTCTTTATACAGTCCGCAAAAAAAACGGAACGGAAGCGGAAAAAGAAAATATGTTTGTGTGCATGAGCCCTTAACATGAGCCTACTACATTTAGTAGTACATGTCTTTTCTATGTCCCCCATAAACACTGAATTGATTTATATGCAACAGCCAAACACAAGATGCAAAAAGGAGTATTGAGAACAAGTCAGAGCTCACAGACAGGGTAGACGGATACTTGAAGAGGTAGTCCAGCCTGGGACCCCACAACCCCTATGATCCTAACGTGTGCTGCATAAAATAAAAAAGAAAACCCACATTCACCTATGATTGGCCACGGTGGTCACAGGACCAAGCTGGTCCTTCTGAGACCAAAAGCGGCTGGGAACAGGGCAGTGGCATGGGCAGACCACAGACAGGTGAGTGTGTTTGTGATCATAGGTGTTGTCGGCTCCTAGGTTGGATAACTCCTTTAAAGATTTATGGTTATTGTAATATGTAATGCAATTGCGAGAGCAAGCACAGCGGCAAAGATGCTGACACTCTTACAGTAGTGGCGTCATTTTTTAAAGGGGTATTCCAGTTGTGTAAGCTATTTTTGCTGCTGCGCTGCAATATGTGTCGATGTCTTACCCAATACAGAAACAGTTTTCAGGTGCCCAGCGTTACCTTTCTATCCTACTACTGTTCTCCTAATCCGTTCTTACTGTCATGGTGCTGGAAACAAGCATTCTGACTACATTGCCCATGATTCTCTCGCACTGTCGTGGGCCACAACATGGGCAGAGCTAATATAAACCCTGCCCATAAGTGGGTGGTTACATGCCCGATGTCTCTGTGCTCTACTTGAAGGCACACACAGGTGTTCTGCTTATGAGGCAGTAAGCTTGTCAGAGAGTAACTGTGCATGCTCGACCACGCTACAGGTCGTATCCGTGGAAAACTTTGAATAAACAAAAGCCTGGCTGTCCAAAAAAGGTACTTTTATTACAGATAAACACTGCAAAATTGGTAATAAAATTATATTAGTGAGCCATTTGCATGGTAAAACTCTGTAACATAGATACTACTTTGTGTAACCGGAATACCCCTTTAAGGCAGCATATTGTAATGACAGGTCAGAACAAAAAAGAATCCAGATATGAATCCAGATATGAGTTTGCTGTATTTATGAGCCTGGCACCTCCAGACTCCTCTCACCCCCATCAGGGATTGATGGTTGTTGGTTGCTCTCGCAAGTGCAATAAGTATTGCAATATTTAAGGACAAGCACCACTGGAATATGGTTGATACCAGAAACACACGATAGACAGAGGGGTCACTGCTTCAGAGACAATCTCTTAAGGCTCCTTTACACTGGCCAATTTTGCAGCAGATTGTCGGGGAAGAAGCGTTCCCGGCAATCGCCTGCTCGTCAGTGGAGGAGACCGCTGTATTTACATGCAGCGATCTCCTCCACAGTATGGGGAGGAACGATCGCTAATGCCATTGTTCGTCCCTATACAAACTCGTTGTTTGCAGGCAGCAGATGCTGTTTACATAGCACAACCTGCTGCCAGCAAACATCGATTATTTTTGCGACCGCATGAATGATGCGATTTCCCAATGAACAAGAGTTTCACTCGTTCATGGGGTAATCGGCGGCACTTTTACACCACCTGATAACTGCTAATGAGCATTTCTATGAACGCTTGTTAGCGATCATTTGACCAAGAATCGGCCCGTATAAAGGGCCCTTAAAGGGGTTTTCCGAGATTTTGATACTGATGACCTATCCTCTGGATAGTATTTGATCTGTGCAGGTCCGACACCCGAGACCCCCGCCGATCAGCTGTTTGAGAAGGCACCGGCCGGCGCACCTGAAAGCACTGAGGCCTTCTCCGTGCTTACCAATCACAGCACCCTACATTGTATAGCGGCTGTGCTTGGTATCGCGCTCAGCCCCACTGAAGTGAATGGGGCTAAGCGCGATACCAAGCACAGCCGCTATACAATGTATGGTGCTGTTCTTGGTAAGGGCTCTTTCACACCTGCGTTATTGTCTTCCGGCATAGAGTTCCGTCGTCGGGGCTCTATGCCGGAAGAATCCTGATTAGGATTATCCTAATGCATTCTGAATGGAGTGAAATCCGTTCAGGATGCATCAGGATGTCTTCAGTTCCGGACCGGAACGTTTGTTGGCCGGAGAAAATACCGCAGCATGCTGCGCTTTTTGCTCCGGCCAAAAATCCGGAACACTTGCCGCAAGGCCGGATCCGGAATTAATGCCCATTGGAAAGCATTGATCCGGATCCGGCCCTAAGCTAAACGTCGTTTCGGCGCATTGCCGGAGCCGACATTTAGCTTTTTCTGAATGGTTACCATGGCTGCCGGGACGCTAAAGTCCTGGCAGCCATGGTAAGTGTAGTGGGGAGCGGGGGAGCAGTGTACTTACCGTCCGTGCGGCTCCCCGGGCGCCCCAGAGTGACGTCAGGGCGCCCCAAGCGCATGGATCACGTCATCCATGCGCATGGGGCGCTCTGACGTCATTCTGGAGCGCCCGGGGAGCCGCACGGACTGTAAGTATACCGCTCCCCGCTCCTACTATGGCAACCAGGACTTTAATAGCGTCCTGGGTGCCATAGTAACACTGAAAGCATTTGGAAGACGGCTCAGTCTTCAAATGCTTTCAGTACACTTGCGTTTTTCCGGATCCGGCAGGCACCTCCGGCAACGGAAGTGCATGCCGGATCCCAACAACGCAAGTGTGAAAGAGGCCTAAGCTGCAAGAAAGCAGCGGTGCTCACAGGAGTGCTGGCGCCTTCAAAAACAACTGATCAGATACTGATGACCTATCCAGAGGACAGTTCATCAGTTTCAAAATCTCAGAAAACACCTTTAAGAAGCTCCAGACAGAAAAGTTATTCTCAAGGCACATTTACAGTAGATGAGCAGATAATTGCTACAATCCGAACACTAACGACTCATGTTGGACAGTAATCGTATAGTGTAAAGGTGGATTTACATGTCCAGATAATCGGGCAGAACTCGTTCCTGTCAATCTGCCTGTCTAAAGGTGCAGCTGATCAACCAATGAATCAGCGAAACACTTGTTCATCAGGTGATCCTATCGTTCGTGGAGGTATCTAAATGATCGTTTCTGGGAAGCAGATTGTGTTGTCCAAACAGCGATCTGCTGCCCAAAAACAATACAGCTCTATGAGAATGAACAATAGCTAGCGCTCATGTAAATGCAGTGCTTCACCTCCACCTAATGAGTAGCTGACTGTCAGCAAGGAACACTTCCGTCCCGACAATCTGCTGCTCATCTGCCCATCTAAATCCACCTTCAATGTATGCAGTGACTGAACGAACGTACAAAAAAAAAATTTGCACAACATTTGTAACATTTTTGATACAAAGAAATAAGTTATCTTTTGTCATTACTGAATTGTGGTAACGTAAATGTACATCATGTGATCTTTCAGTGATATGAACAATGTAAAAACAGGAGTGTGTTATGTGATCATTGCTGTCTAAATACGGTGAATGATCCTCGGTTAAGAGAGCAAACAATCTCATGCTGACGAATTTGTACATGATAAGCATAGCATGAAAATGCTGGTCTGTCATCAGCTTTATAGATGCTGTTAATCCCGTAAGTGGTTAGCTACTCATCTAAATGCGCCATTAGTCAATCCTGCAGCTTGCACCATTAAAGGTGTTGTCTCATTTCAGCAAGTGCCATTTATCATGTAGAGAAAGTTAATACAAGGCACTTACTAATGTATTGTGATTGTCCATATTGCTTCCTTTTCTGGCTGGATTCATTTTTTCATCACATTATCTATTGCTCATTTCCATGGTTACGACCACCCTGCAATCCATCAGTGGTGGTCGTGCTTGCACACTATTGGACAAAGTGCCGACCTCTCTGGTGGCCAGGACCATGGGAGCTCACATAGGCTAGTGCTGTTTCCTATAGTATGCAAGCACGACCACCACTGATGGATTGCAGGGTGGTCATAACCATGGAAAGGAGCAGTGTATAATGTGATAGAAAAACGAATCAAGCCAGGAAAGGAAGCAATATGGATAATAACAATACATTAGTAAGTGGCTTGTATTAACTTTCTCTACATAATAAATACTATTTGGTGAAGTCACACAGCCCCTTTAAAGCAGGTCAACAGACTCACTCATACTATACAGAACAAAAATACCTTTAAGGAAATAAGGAGATTTTGCAACATGTCTGCCATTAACTTTAACTTCAATCTGAAGGCTCCTGTAGCTGGCATACATTCGATATCTTACAAGGAAGGAGCCATCTTTTCTGTCAAGTAACTGAAGCCCCACTCTGGTGTACTGCTCCCCCGGTGCTGTGATGTGGACTTGAAACTGGTCCCTTTTAGGAGTAGATGTAAAACTATAGAGAGAAAAAAGGCAGGTCATTCACTGTTTTTCCAAGACAAGACTTAACATATAGTGTCCATTATATAGAGGAAATTAGAAACTTACAGCAACCGCCTGATGCATGACTATAGTAAATGAGATAAAAAAAATATCCACTTCAGGTTAATGAGGATCGGAAATTAGGTGTTGGGATGTATCGGGAAAGCAGATCAGAGATGTAAGGAGGGGAATGGTTCTGGACGGCCTTATATGTATTTGTAAGTATTTTAAAGTGAATTCGCTGGGCAATGGCGAGCCAGTGAAGGGATTGGCAGTAGGGGGCGGTAGAAGAGAAACAAGGGGAGAGGTGGATTAACCGGGCAGCCGAGTTGAGAATAGATTGGAGGGAAGCGAGAGTGCTGGATGGGAGGCCACACAGGAGGATGTTGCAGTAGTCCAGGCGGGAGATGACAAGGGTGTGCACTAATATTTTAGTTGACTCAGGGGTGAGGAAGGCACGAATACAAGAGATGTTCTTAAGTTGAATAAGGCAAGTGGAGGTTTGGATCTGTGGCTTAAAGGACATGGCAGGATCAAATGTTATCCCCAGGCAGCGGACCTCCAAGACTGGAGAAAGTGTTGTGCTATTAACTGAAATAGATAGATCAGGTAGAGGGCCTGAGTGACATGGGGGAAAGACAATGAGTACAGTTTTCTCCGTGTTTTTAGGAAGCTGGAGGAGAAGAATGAAGATATAGCCGACAGACAAACGCCGGGATTCTGGATAGCAGGGAAGTACTATCTGGGCCAGAGAGGTAGATTTGAGTGTCGTCAGCACAGAGGTGGTATTGTGAGCCATGGGACTATAAGCTATTCCAGGCCAAATGTATAAATGGAGAAAAGTAGGGGACTCAGGACAGAGACTTGAGGGACATCAACAAAAAGGGGGCGTGACGGAACTGGTTGCTGGTTGACAATGCCAGAGAAGTGAAACTAGCCGTAGACGGCCTCGCACATGTCATAACAATTTAGCAAATAGAAAAGACCAGAACGCTAATAACATCCCAAATGTATCATTTTCTTCATTAAAACATGCTTGTTTGCAACGTTTTGGCCACGCACAACCTTTATCAAGCCAATATCTTGCTTACAGTGCTGTGGAAAAGTATTTGCCCCCTTACAGATTTTTTTGCACATTTGTCACACTTAAATGTTTCAGATTTTCAAACAAATTTGAATTTCAGACAAAGATAACCTGAGTAAATGCAAAACGCAGTTGATGATGATTTCATTTATTAAGAAAAAAAAGCTATCCCAAACACCCTGGCCCTATGTCAAAAAATAATTGTGTACTCATTATGAGCTAAAAATAATTTTTTCAATTGGTGTTTATTAAAAATATGAAGCCCTTTTCTCTGTAGAGTGCTGAGATGCTCTACTACACGGGTGTCAAACACATGACCTCGTCATGTGGCCCGTGCAGCCGCCGCCGGCCGCCAGCGTTCACCTTTTATTCTCGCTTTTTTTTTTGACACAAGAAAGCCGCCTCTTCAGCGCATGCGCGGCAGCCTACAAGCCAGAGAACGTCTGCCCTCTAGCGGCGCCGGCCGTTCTACACAGGAAATAATTGTACCGTATATCCTAATTGCTTGTGTAGAATGCAGGCAGGCCGGGCGGGCGGCAGCGTAACTCCCTGATGTCACGTGCCTGCACCGCCTCCTTTATGAATGAAGCAGGCGGCGCAGGCAAGTGACGTCAGTGAGTGACGCGCCGGCCGCCCGTCCTGCCTGCCGGCATTATACACAAGCAATTAGGATATACGGTACAATTAGGAGTGAGGGGGGCATGTTTAACCACCTCCGGACCGCTGTACGCACAGACGCGTCCTGGAGGTGGTTGATTCATTCCTCCTGGACGCGCCGGCGCGTCCTCTCGCGAGACGCGAGATTTCCTGTGAACGCGCGCACACAGGCGCGCGCGCTCACAGGAACGGAAGGTAAGAGAGTTGATCTCCAGCCTGCCAGCGGCGATCGTTCGCTGGCAGGCTGGAGATGTGTTTTTTTTAACCCCTAACAGGTATATTAGACGCTGTTTTGATAACAGCGTCTAATATACCTGCTACCTGGTCCTCTGGTGGTCCCATTTGTTTGGATCGACCACCAGAGGACACAGGTAGCTCAGTAAAGTCCCACCAAGCACCACTACACTACACTACACCCCCCCCCCGTCACTTATTAACCCCTTATTAGCCCCTGATCACCCGTAATCACCCCTGATCACCCCATATAGACTCCCTGATCACCCCCCTGTCATTGATTACCCCCCTGTCATTGATCACCCCCCTGTAAAGCTCCATTCAGATGTCCGCATGATTTTTACGGATCCACTGATAGATGGATCGGATCCGCAAAACGCATCCGGACGTCTGAATGAAGCCTTACAGGGGCATGATCAATGACTGTGGTTATCACCCCATATAGACTCCCTGATCACCCCCCTGTCATTGATCACCCCCCTGTCATTGATTACCCCCCTGTAAAGCTCCATTCAGACGTCCGCATGATTTTTACGGATCCACTGATAGATGGATCGGATCCGCAAAACGCATCCGGACGTCTGAATGAAGCCTTCCAGGGGCATGATCAATGACTGTGGTGATCACCCCATATAGACTCCCTGATCACCCCCCTGTAAAGCTCCATTCAGATGTCCGCATGATTTTTACGGATCCACTGATAGATGGATCGGATCCGCAAAACGCATCCGGATGTCTGAATGAAGCCTTACAGGGGCATGATCAATGACTGTGGTTATCACCCCATATAGACTCCCTGATCACCCCCCTGTCATTGATTACCCCCCTGTAAAGCTCCATTCAGACGTCCGCATGATTTTTACGGATCCACTGATAGATGGATCGGATCCGCAAAACGCATCCGGACGTCTGAATGAAGCCTTACAGGGGCATGATCAATGACTGTGGTGATCACCCCATATAGACTCCCTGATCACCCCCCTGTCATTGATTACCCCCCTGTCATTGATCACCCCCCTGTAAAGCTCCATTCAGACGTCCGCATGATTTTTACGGATCCACTGATAGATGGATCGGATCCGCAAAACGCATCCGGACGTCTGAATGAAGCCTTACAGGGGCATGATCAATGACTGTGGTTATCACCTCATATAGACTCCCTGATCACCCCCCTGTCATTGATTCCCCCTTGTAAAGCTCCATTCAGACGTCCGCATGATTTTTACGGATCCACTGATAGATGGATCGGATCCGCAAAACGCATCCGGACGTCTGAATGAAGCCTTACAGGGGCATGATCAATGACTGTGGTGATCACCCCATATAGACTCCCTGATCACCCCCCCTGTCATTGATCACCCCCCCTGTCATTGATCACCCCCCCTGTCATTGATCACCCCCCCTGTCATTGATCAACCCCCCTGTCATTGATCACCCCCCCTGTCATTGATCAACCCCCCTGTCATTGATCAACCCCCCTGTCATTGATCAACCCCCCTGTC
Organism: Bufo bufo; assembly: GCF_905171765.1. NCBI lineage: Eukaryota > Metazoa > Chordata > Amphibia > Anura > Bufonidae > Bufo > Bufo bufo. The sequence continues at coordinate 479,089,799 of NC_053391.1, forward strand.
ATTGATCAACCCCCCTGTCATTGATCAACCCCCCTGTCATTGATCACCCCCCTGTAAGGCTCCATTCAGACATTTTTTTGGCCCAAGTTATCGGAATTATTATTTTTTTTTCTTACAAAGTCTCATATTCCACTAACTTGTGACAAAAAATAAAATCTCACATGAACTCACCATACCCCTCACGGAATCCAAATGCGTAAAAATTTTTAGACATTTATATTCCAGACTTCTTCTCACGCTTTAGGGCCCCTAGAATGCCAGGGCAGTATAAATACCCCACATGTGACCCCATTTCGGAAAGAAGACACCCCCAGGTATTCCGTGAGGGGCATATTGAGTCCATGAAAGATTGAAATTTTTGTCCCAAGTTAGCGGAACGGGAGACTTTGTGAGAAAAAAATAAAAAATATCAATTTCCGCTAACTTGTGCCAAAAAAAAAAAATTTCTATGAACTCGCCATGCCCCTCATTGAATACCTTGGGGTGTCTTCTTTCCAAAATGGGGTCACATGTGGGGTATTTATACTGCCCTGGCATTCTAGGGGCCCCAAAGCGTGAGAAGAAGTCTGGTATCCAAATGTCTAAAAATGCCCTCCTAAAAGGAATTTGGGCCCCTTTGCGCATCTAGGCTGCAAAAAAGTGTCACACATCTGGTATCGCCGTACTCAGGAGAAGTTGGGGAATGTGTTTTGGGGTGTCATTTTACATATACCCATGCTGGGTGAGATAAATATCTTGGTCAAATGCCAACTTTGTATAAAAAAATGGGAAAAGTTGTCTTTTGCCAAGATATTTCTCTCACCCAGCATGGGTATATGTAAAAAGACACCCCAAAACACATTCCCCAACTTCTCCCGAGTACGGAGATACCAGATGTGTGACACTTTTTTGCAGCCTAGGTGGGCAAAGGGGCCCATATTCCAAAGAGCACCTTTCGGATTTCACTGGTCATTTACCTACTTACCACACATTAGGGCCCCTGGAAAATGCCAGGGCAGTATAACTACCCCACAAGTGACCCCATTTTGGAATGAAGACACCCCAAGGCATTCCGTGAGGGGCATGGCGAGTTCCTAGAATTTTTTATTTTTTGTCACAAGTTAGTGGAAAATGATGATTTTTTTTTTTTTTTTTTTTTTCATACAAAGTCTCATATTCCACTAACTTGTGACAAAAAATAAAAACTTCCATGAACTCACTATGCCCATCAGCGAATACCTTGGGGTCTATTCTTTCCAAAATGGGGTCACTTGTGGGGTAGGTATAATGCCCTGGTATTTTAGGGGCCCAAATGTGTGGTAAGGAGTTTGAAATCAAATTCTGTAAAAAATGACGAGTGAAATCCGAAAGGTGCTCTTTGGAATATGGGCCCCTTTGCCCACCTAGGCTGCAAAAAAGTGTCACACATCTGGTATCTCCGTACTCAGGAGAAGGTGGGGAATGTGTTTTGGGGTGTCATTTTACATATACCCATGCTGGGTGAGATAAATATCTTGGTCAAATGCCAACTTTGTATAAAAAAATGGGAAAAGTTGTCTTTTGCCAAGATATTTCTCTCACCCAGCATGGGTATATGTAAAAAGACACCCCAAAACACATTCCCCAACTTCTCCTGAGTACGGAGATACCACATGTGTGGCACTTTTTTGCAGCCTAGGTGGGCAAAGGGGCCCATATTCCAAAGAGCACCTTTCGGATTTCACTGGTCATTTACCTACTTACCACACATTAGGGCCCCTGGAAAATGCCAGGGCAGTATAACTACCCCACAAGTGACCCCATTTTGGAAAGAAGACACCCCAAGGTATTCCGTGAGGGGCATGGCGAGTTCCTAGAATTTTTTATTTTTTGTCACAAGTTAGTGGAAAATGATGATTTTTTTTATATATTTTTTTTTTTCATACAAAGTCTCATATTCCACTAACTTGTGACAAAAAATAAAAACTTCCATGAACTCACTATGCCCATCAGCGAATACCTTGGGGTCTCTTCTTTCCAAAATGGGGTCACTTGTGGGGTAGTTATACTGCCCTGGCATTCTAGGGGCCCAAATGTGTGGTAAGGAGTTTGAAATCAAATTCTGTAAAAAATGACGAGTGAAATCCGAAAGGTGCTCTTTGGAATATGGGCCCCTTTGCCCACCTAGGCTGCAAAAAAGTGTCACACATCTGGTATCTCCGTATTCAGGAGAAGTTGGGGAATGTGTTTTGGGGTGTCTTTTTACATATACCCATGCTGGGTGAGAGAAATATCTTGGCAAAAGACAACTTTTCCCATTTTTTTATACAAAGTTGGCATTTGACCAAGATATTTATCTCACCCAGCATGGGTATATGTAAAATGACACCCCAAAACACATTCCCCAACTTCTACTGAATACGGAGATACCAGATGTGTGACACTTTTTTGCAGCCTAGGTGGGCAAAGGGGCCCACATTCCAAAGAGCACCTTTCGGATTTCACTGGTCAGTTTTTACAGAATTTGATTTCAAACTCCTTACCACACATTTGGGCCCCTAGAATGCCAGGGCAGTATAACTACCCCACAAGTGACCCCATTTTGGAAAGAAGAGACCCCAAGGTATTTCGTGATGGGCATAGTGAGTTCATGGAAGTTTTTATTTTTTGTCACAAGTTAGTGGAATATGAGACTTTGTAAGAAAAAAAAAAAAAAAAAATCATCATTTTCCGCTAACTTGTGACAAAAAATAAAAAGTTCTATGAACTCACTATGCCCATCAGCGAATACCTTAGGGTGTGTACTTTCCGAAATGGGGTCATTTGTGGGGTGTTTGTACTGTCTGGGCATTGTAGAACCTCAGGAAACATGACAGGTGCTCAGAAAGTCAGAGCTGCTTCAAAAAGCGGAAATTCACATTTTTGTACCATAGTTTGTAAACGCTATAACTTTTACCCAAACCATTTTTTTTTTACCCAAACATTTTTTTTTTATCAAAGACATGTAGAACAATAAATTTAGAGCAAAATTTATATATGGATGTCATTTTTTTTGCAAAATTTTACAACTGAAAGTGAAAAATGTCATTTTTTTGCAAAAAAATCGTTAAATTTCGATTAATAACAAAAAAAGTAAAAATGTCAGCAGCAATGAAATACCACCAAATGAAAGCTCTATTAGTGAGAAGAAAAGGAGGTAAAATTCATTTGGGTGGTAAGTTGCATGACCGAGCAATAAATGGTGAAAGTAGTGTAGGTCAGAAGTGTAAAAAGTGGCCTGGTCTTTCAGGGTGTTTAAGCACTGGGGGCTGAGGTGGTTAATAACTTTTAATTCAATAATACATTTTATATTTGTATACTGGGGGGGGGGGGGCGGCGGGGGGGGTTTACACGGAATCTGTGGATGGCACAGTTAAGGGGTGGGGGTCTGTGGATGGCACTGTTATGGGGAGGGGGGTCTGTGGATGGCACTGTTATGGGGTGGGGGGTTTGTGGATGGCACATATATCCCCCCCCCCCCCCCCTGTAACAGTGTCTGTCATCCACAGATCCCCCAATAAGTGTCCGTCATCCACAGATCCCCCCATAAGTGTCCGTCATCCACAGATCCCCCCATAACAGTGTCTGTCAGCCACAGATCCCCCCATAACAGTGTCCGTCAGCCACAGATCCCCCATAACAGTGCCCGTCATCCACAGATCCCCCCATAACAGTGTCCGTCATCCACAGATCCCCCCATAACAGTGTCCGTCATCCACAGATCCCCCCATAACAGTGTCCGTCATCCACAGATGTTTAAAAAAAAAATTACTGTCTGTTACCAAAAATAATTTTTCAATAAATTGTACAATAATTGTACATTTGAATATCTACTTGCCATTATTCTGACTATGTTTCTGCTTTCAGAGCTAGTTATTACTTACATTATTACAAAAAACAGTAATAATTGAATGCAGTGACAATAATTTATGATAATAAAGAGTGGACACATAGTCCTACAGATACAACCGGCCCTTTGTGGATGACCAAACTGCTGATGCGGTCCCCGATGAATTAGAGTTCGACCCCCCTGCTCTACTAGAAGGATTTGACGTTCTCTCTATTTAGTCATGCAGGAAGCTGACGGACTTCTTATCTCTGCTCTCTGACCTTATAAACACTCATTAAAGCTTAAAGAGTTATCTGAGAGTATAAAAAGCCCTCCAATATGCCGGGCCCCCCACACTGAATATACTTACCCCACTCTCTGTGCCGCTCCTGGTCCATGCACCGCCGCTGCTGCTTCTCCCTGTGCGTGGATGAAAACATCCGGTGTCGGGGGGGAGCAGCCAATGGCGGTGTGGGGACCAAAAGCAGAGAAGGGAGAGGGGAAAGTATATTCGGTGTGGGGGGGGCGGCATCTTGGTGAGCTTTTTATAGAATTGGATAACCCCTTTAATCCTTATCGTACTTATAAGAATGTGGCTTAAATAAGTGTTTATGACCTTTTAGTAATTTAAAGGTTATTAGATGACCAAAAAAGTGAAAGTAGGAGTCACACAGCTAGAAAAACAGTTAACCCTTTGAGACATAACGGCTCAATATTTTTGATAAAGACCAATTCAAAAAATTATTTTTAGCCCAAAATGAGTAAAATGCAATCATTAAAAACAATTGCCTTCGAAGGTGTACACAACCCCTACTGGACACCTAAGCACAGAAAGTGCTGAGAGATTTAAATGAATAAATTAACTCTACATAGAATCTTTCCCAAAAAACTACAGGGGTCATTTACTATCAGATATAAGCCAGTATTCTGGCTTATATCTGTTGCAGGTTGCAGCAAAAATGTTATTTGCACCGCAATCTGCGACTTTCTCCCGCTCACGGCAGGTCTAAAAAAGGGGGAGTGGTATTAGTGGGGAAGGGGGAGGGCCGGCAGGCCCATGTCATTTATCATTTTCTAGGCCTGTTTTAGGCATAGAAAATGGTGTCTAAATCTATGCCAGCAAGGGAGCTGGCGTAGATTTAGACTGGCGGTGAATACGCCTCTACATAACCTTGGTGAATCCACCGCCAACGCAGGCGTTATTAAGACCGGCGTCTAAAACACGGGTCTTAATAAATGACCCCCTATATATCAATCTGTTTGGCTCCTCCGTCTCTATAAGATGCTGCCTGCAGATTAGACACCATGGAGGAGATTTATCAAACTGGTGTAAAGGAAAACTGGCTTAGTTGCCCATAGCAACCAATCAGATTCCACCTTTCATTTTCCAAAGGAGCTCTGATAAATGAAAGGTGGCATCTGATTGGTTGCTATGGGCAACTAAGCCCGTTTTCCTTTACATCAGTTTTGATATATCTGCCACCATGTCCACCAAGGAAGATTCCCTTTAGATAAGTTATTTATGAAAAGTTCACAAGTCCCTAAAGTAGACAGACCCCTCTCTAGAGATGTCCATAGTCAATAGATAGCTGTCGGTCTCTAGCCACCACCACTGGGACAACTGGATAGTGGTAACAGTAAGTTGCTGCCAGACACCTCTGGCACCACTAATCTTATAAGGAAACAAAGAATCTGCAAAAGATTTGGAGTTCCCCTATAACGTAACGGCCCTATTAGACAAAACCATATTCGGACCAATCATCGTTCATAGGAACGCTTGTACCCTATAATTGGCCCATATAATTGAGCAGCTCATCAGCCGACGAACGAGCAAACACTAGTTTTTCAGCTGATTGTCATCTTTCATCAGGATGAAAGATGCACAATTATCAGCAGCAGTTGCGACCTTTATCACCAAGCAAACCAATTGCAGGTGAGTCATACAGCGCCAGCTGACAGCAGGGCACAAGAGCCTATGGATCCATCCCGCTGCTCACTTAAGCCTATGAGGCAGTAAAATGGCGCAGTTGGTCGCGTATTGAAACCTCCTGTGCCAAGTCTTAGGCAGCACAATGAGGCTGACACATTCGTCTGCGCTGGGACAACAATGTCATCGTGTGCTGGGACAAAGGCAACTCAAGCGGATAGGAGGCATGGAGTGCGAATGAGGTAAGCACTTTTGAGGATATTATAACACAGGGGGCACTGCTGGGGGACATTATAATAATACAGGGGCACTACTAGGGATTGTACAGAGGGAGAGGAATTATAAATAAAGGGGACAGTGCTGGTAGATGTAATAATAATACAGGAGGCACTGCAGGGTTCAGTACAACAGAGACCATTATAAATACAGGGGGTACTGCTAGGGGACATTATAATAATACAGCGGGAACTACTAGAAACCATACAGGGGGGAAGGCATTATAAATACAGGGGACAGTGCTGGGAGATGTTATAATAATACAGGGTGCACAGCGGGGTGCAGTACAACAGAGGCCATTATAAATACAGTGGGCACTGCTAGGGGACATTATAATAATACAAGGGGAACTACTAGAAACCATACAGAGGGGAAGGCATTATAAATACAGGGGACAGTGATGGGAGATGTTATAATAATACAGGGTGCACAGCAGGGTGCAGTATAACAGAGGCCATTATAAATACAGGGGGCACTGCTAGGGGACATTATAATAATACAGGGGGAACTACTAGAAACCATACAGAGGGGAAGGCATTATAAATACAGGGGACAATGCTGGGAGATGTTATAATAATACAGGGTGCACAGCGGTTTGCAGTACAACAGAGACCATTATAAATACAATGAGCACTGCTGGGGGACATATAATTTAACTCTTTTGGTTTTTTGAACGACCAGTAAGTTTGAGCACCCACAATATCCATAGTACCGGTGAGCCACTGCCTACTGCATTTATATGTATATACACACACTACTGGGCACATCAGTATTTACAGTTATCATCAACATTTACATAGTTCAAGTCCAGTGAATAACGTGAAATGGAACAAAAGTAAGATTGAAAAATAAAAATATGAAATTTTAACCTGAATGCAACAATAGTTGGAATTTCAGAGTTAAAACACAGGCCAGTCCTGTAGAGAAATTGCAAAGAAAATCAAGGTGTTCTTAGTGAGTATAGTTTCCTATATCATCAAAAGGCACTTGGAAACTGTAAAAAAAACTCTGACAGGAAGAGGTCTGGCAGACTAAAGGCCACAAAAAAAATCTGTTGTTGAGAGACAACAGTGTGCATGATTGGCTGCTAATTGGATACTAATCACCTTTATCAAAATATGAAAAAAAATATATAGGACAAATATACTTTAACACCTTAAGGACCTTGCCATTTTTCACCAGTCAGTAACAGTTGCATACCTGCCGCTGATCGCAGCACCGCATGTAGAGCAGGGAAAGGACCGCAGGATGAGAATGCTTGTCCTGGGGCACCAAGTACCGGCCATTTAGGACGAGCATTTTCCTCCTGGGTCCTTAAGGGGTTAATGCAGATCGTAATAAACAAGCTTCTATGAAGAGAAGAAAGGTTTGACAGGTCATGTATCAGTAAGAAAGACACAGGTAAGATTGCTGAACAAGAGGCTTGTCTGGGTCAAGCAGCACCTCGAGTGGACTACTAAAGATTGGAAGATGGTCTTATGGAATGATGAATCAACATTTGACATATTTGGTACATCACACAGGGTTTTTGTAAAGGATGGTTCCTCAGTATGTGACACTAATTGTCAAACACGGAGGAGGAAGCGTGATGTTGTGGGGCTCTTTTGTTCGATCAACAGTTGGCAACTTGCACAGGGTGACTGACTGTCACGGCTGAGGATGGGGGAAACCCTCAGCCGTGCGATGCCAGAACATGTATGGTCGCTACTCGACCAGGACGACAGAATTAGGGATCAGGTCACCTTCTATTACGTCCCTAACTCTGACCCTGACTCCTAGCTGTATGAGCCGACCCTGATGGTAGGAGGGCTCATACTCCGGAACCTTGGGGTCCCTACTAGCCCTCAGGGTGGCCCTGAACTAGGAGCAGAGTAAGACCACCTGTTCCTCCTGGATACGGAGGAACAGGAGTCTCACTGGCCAAGCTGCAAGGAGATGGGGTACATAAACAGACGTATGGATATGGCAGGAGAACTACACTAGTTCACACCTACCTGCCACAGCCTTGCTGACTGGATCCCGTGCTCACAAGCTGATGTCCACACCATAAATAAATGGACACAGCAAACACACATACACACACAGGAACCCCGATCCATAGCTGCATTAAAAATGAGTGGAAAGCAACATCAACTTAACATCACATATAAACATTTATGACCACAAGGGTGGCCCTCACTGGCAGATGGTATTAGAGACCAGGAGGATGCCTCCAGCTTAGGGCTCTTTCACACTTGCGTTCTTGTCTTCCGGCATAGAGTTCCGTCGTCGGGGCTCTATGCCGGAAGAATCCTGATCAGGATTATCCTAATGCATTCTGAATGGAGAGAAATCTGTTCAGGATGCATCAGGATGTCTTCAGTTCCGGAACGGAACGTTTTTTGGTCGGAGAAAATACCGCAGCATGCTGCGCTTTTTGCTCCGGCCAAAAATCCGGAACACTTGCCGCAAGGCCGGATCCGGAATTAATGCCCATTGAAAGGCATTGATCCGGATCCGGCCTTAAAGGGGTTATCCCATCATAATGATCACTGTTAAATCTGTTAATGATTTGACAGTGATCATTTTTGTAAATATACTTTATTAACAAATTCCCACCGATTAGGAGAAAATTCATCCCCACTTACCTCATTGTTGTGACTCGGTCTCCCCTGGTTACGACCACCGCTCTTCCGCAAAATCCCGATGGTCGCGCTTGCCCAGAAGACTTCTTCTTTTCTCCCGGCCGGGCCACTCGCTGTCCTGAACGCGCACGCTGCCGCGCATGCGCGACGGTGACTTCTTCCCGGCCAGAATAGTACAGAGCTGCGAACGCGCACGCCGGCTCTGTACTATACTGGCCAGAAATAAGTCACATTGCGCATGCGCGGCAGCGTGCGCGTTCAGTCCAGCGCGCGGCCCGGCCGGGAGAAGACTTCAATCAAGATGAAGCCCGCCCCCAGCCAGAATCCAGGAAGTGAACGCGCGGTGGCAGCAGGTAAGTATGCAACTGCTAAGTGGGATAACCCCTTTAAGCTAAACGTCGTTTCGGAGCATTGCCGGAGCCGACATTTAGCTTTTTCAGAGTGGTTACCATGGCTGCCGGGACGCTAAAGTCCTGGCAGCCATGGTAAAGTGTAGCGGGGAGCGGGGGAGCAGTGTACTTACCGTCCGTGCGGCTCCCCGGGCGCTCCAGAGTGACGTCAGGGCGCCCCAAGCGCATGGATCATGTGATCACATGGATCACGTCATCCATGCGCATGGGGCGCTCTGACGTCACTCTGGAGCGCCCCGGGAGCCGCACGGACTGTAAGTATACTGCTCCCCCGCTCCCCGCTCCTACTATGGCAACCAGGACTTTAATAGCGTCCTGGGTGCCATAGTAACACTGAACGCATTTGGAAGACGGTTCCGTCTTCAAATGCTTTCAGTACACTTGCGTTTTTCCGGATCCGGCGTGTAATTCCGGCAAGTGGAGTACACGCCGGATCCGGACAACGCAAGTGTGAAAGAGGCCTTACTACAAGGCTGGAGTACCCCTAAGCTTTAGGTCTCCACTGAGGCTTTATAGCCCATGTAGCCACACCTACACACAGACACACCCACTGTTCACACAAAGAAGGGAGTTAACCCTTCCTACACCAGATAAGGGAGACAGCCACTTAAAGGGGAAGTATACTCATAACATAAATACCGTGCACACCAAAACAACAAAAGTGCACACATACAAACACAGGTTGCCTGGTGCAACCGCATGCACTTTACAGCAAGCTGCCTAACACTAGCTCAGGCTGCTATACTGCCACATACATTATGTTGCCAGCGGCAACCACAGGTGAGGCAACATACTACAGCCCTCACCTGTGATTGACAACCAGACAAGACCGCAGGCAACTGCTTGCGGTTCCAGGAGTCACGGCCATGACCATGGTCGTGACACTGACACACTGGACAAAAAGGTCTGCCACACCATGGCAATACATGGCACATGCTCACAAACACATAATAATAAAAAAAAAAAAATTTATATTATAAAACCTTAATGCAATAAAAACGAGACTAGAGAGTGGAGATAAGCCGGCCTGTTTATTTAAACTCAAACCAACTTTAATATATACTCAAAATATTAACCATATAAATACCATGAGCCTAGTGATAAACTCAGACTCGTTTAAACCATCAATACATCAGAGTCCATCCCATCCTGGGAGGACTATATCAACCACCCTGCACAGACCTCGACTTTACAAACAAAATTGGGGCGGGGGGGTGGGGAACAAACTGGTCCAGGCTCCCAGGGCAGGTGAGGCAAACAGGCAAACCAGCCCGCGGAGCATGGACACTTATAGCTGAAAGAAAAACCACCTAATAAAGGCATAAACTTAGACAAGACACGGTTAATCAGTTTCCGGACCTTGTCCTTAAACCTTAGGGCAGGATAAACCCTCCAACACCACCTAGAGATAATTTCGGAGAAAACAAGCCTTGTTTCAGGAAAGAGGCAACGCAGATCTGACATTGTTTTCTTCATTTGAAATATCAACTCCATGGTGTCTCTGCCGCCTACATCATTACCACCTAGATGAATAATGACAATGTCCGGGTTAGGAAACACATCATGCAGGTGTAAAATGAGATCAATCAAACCTGACCACTGAAGACCCCGAACTCCAGCCCAGCAGATCTTGACAGAATCTGGAGGTAACGATAAATTTAGTCCGTAGCAGCGCTCTGCGGCCCTCCTATTCGCCCAGTGGACATAAGAATGGCCCAGATTCCATACCGTACGACCTGTAAAAACTAAAACATGTTAATCAATCAGCAAATGAGGTCTGACATACAGTTGATACCTATTAGACGACCATCTCCCAATCCGTCTAATAGCCGACTCATTCAATCCCGCAAGAGCCGCAGACGTTGCAGCTCCAATACGAAAAGAATGGGAAGAAAAGAAATGAGCACCCAAACCAAGCTTCTCCAAATATTTAGCTAACACAGCCCTAAATTGAAATTGGGACAGAGGAGACAGATCCTGGTGCAAAAGAAAATTTGTGTTGCTAACCCTGGGCCGGATCGCCAAATAATGCAAAATCGCATCAACAGGACATATCCTTTTATCCATAATTGAACCAATTCTTACATAATAACCCTTACCCGCCTGATCAGTTTTAGACCTTGCAACAAAAATAGACAATATAGAACCTCTAACTGAAACATGGCTTAAACCAGACTGGTCAAAACGAGAACGCGGCAACAATTCACCAATCCTTAAGGCACCAAAGAATAACAAAGTAAATGCTGTACGAAACAAAGAAGCTTCAAAGCCAAAAAAACAAACAGAGCTGGTAACTTTACACAGTTGTATCAAGAATTCTGATGAGATAGGACATCTACCATCTGGCAGATATCCAATAGATTTGTAACCTTTCAGAAGCTGCTTAATTAAAAAGAAATCTGAAAAGGACCTAGAACCAAATAATTTTAGGAAAAAGGAAACACCGGCCAAAATCCTAGACACTGAGCTATGTGCCAGCTTTTCTTCAAATAATTTCAAAATAATTTCAAACCAAATGACAAGGCTATAGACTCGTCTAATAGCAAAGGCGATAAGGATAAACCAGTTGTAAAACAATCCTAGCGTAACCAGGCTGACATATAACTTTTTCACGTTGAAGCTGCCACTGAACGGCTCAATAAATTCAGCGCCAAGACCAAATCAACCCCCACAGGTGCTCTGGACAAGTCCCGCAAACATCCGCCGATGGTGCCAAAGCGCGAAAACGATCTATCTGAAAACGTGACAAGGCGTCAGCAATGTCATTATTACAACCAGGAATATGGACTGCCTTAATCCAAATATTCAATTTTAAACAAAGTAACACCAGATGTCTTAAGAGCTTCACCACTAATTGGCTTTTGGATGACAAACAGTTAACAGCAAATAACACTTCTTTATTGTCTGTATGCAAACTAATCAGTTTATTCTGAAAAAATCTGCCCGACAAAGCCAAATCTACCACTACCGGGAAAAGCTCCAACAAAACCAGATTCTTCAGTACAGCATTCGTGACCCAGGAATCATGCCAAGCAGCAGCACACCAATGCCCACTCCAGTATGCACCGAAACCAACACTACCTGCCGCATCCGTGAACAAATTTAACTGAGCAGCATCTATAAACTCCTCTTGCCACATAGACCTACCATTAAAATGGGATGGGAAGGAGGCGAAATGCAGACTGAATATCAGCCCCCTACCAAAAGACTTCACCACAGCCACCGCAGAGTCAAAAGTAGCATACCTAAGGCCTCTTTCACACTTGCGTTGTCCGGATCCGGCGTGTACTCCACTTGCCGGAATTACACGCCGGATCCGGAAAAACGCAAGTGTACTGAAAGCATTTGAAGACGGATCCGTCTTCAAAATGCGTTCAGAGTTACTATGGCACCCAGGACGCTATTAAAGTCCTGGTTGCCATAGTAGTAGTCCGTGCGGCTCCCGGGGCGCTCAAGAATGACGTCAGAGCGCCCCATGCGCATGGATGACGTGATCCATGCGACACGTCATCCATGAGCGTGGGGCGCCCTGACGTCACTCTGGAGCGCCCGGGGAGCCGCACGGACGGTAAGTATACTGCTCCCCCGCTCCCCACTACACTTTACCATGGCTGCCAGGACTTTAGCGTCCCGGCAGCCATGGTAACCATTCAGAAAAAGCTAAACGTCGGATCCGGCGATGCGCCGAAACGACGTTTAGCTTAAGGCCGGATCCGGATTAATGCCTTTCAATGGGCATTCATTCCGGATCCGGCCTTGCGGCAAGTGTTCAGGATTTTTGGCCGGAGCAAAAAGCGCAGCATGCTGCGGTATTTTCTCTGGCCAAAAAACGTTCCGGTCCGGAACTGAAGACATCCTGATGCATCCTGAACGGATTTCTCTCCATTCAGAATGCATTAGGATAAAACTGATCAGGATTCTTCCGGCATAGAGCCCCGACGACGGAACTCTATGCCGGAAGAAAAGAACGCAGGTGTGAAAGAGCCCTAACTTTAGTCAATGAACTATCAATCTCATCATTCAATGACTGACCAAACGGATAAGACAAATGATGAATTATCCTGAAAGAATTAGGCTCTTTCTTCGGCACTTCAAAATGACCTGCTACTCTGCCTGACTCAATTTCTTTCTGTAATTTAGCAGCCACCACTTGAGGCAGCTGCTGAACAGAAGGCAAATTCCTGACCATGGGACAACCTTGACCAGAGAATGCAGGCAAAACAAAACCTTCAGAAAATCCTGCAACCAATAAATCAGCTATCTGACGATTTGGGAACCTGCTTAACCAAGGCAGCATTCTCAATAATTTTACCGGTGTCCATGCTTTTGGGAAGAAAATCCTTTGCCAACGGCTGCGACAGCAAACTGGCCCTCTTGAAGCATCTGAACATAGGGTGGCTGGAGCCGCAGAAGGCACATTCATGCTTATATTTACAACTGGCAGGCCATTTGCACTGCGACTCGTTGTAAGCAAAGCACAAGCCACGTTTCATTGCATTACCTGACACAGATACTTTCTGATTAACCGCTGGTGGTCTCTGGGGGACCAAAAGATAAAGCCATAAGCCCACATCCTTGGTGCCCCATTGCAAATGAGGATAAACCAGCAATTTCTGACGGAAATTCTAATCATACTGAAACCACCCAAAACCGCCAAAACTCTTGTAGGCCTCCAACACAATATCAACATGTTGGAACAATCCTAAACACTTCTCAGGATGTTTCTCACTAAGGACACTCGCCAAAATGCAAAAAGTCTATAACTAATTATTAAAGGAGCGAGGAATAGGACGGCGCCTATCCTCCTCAGATTTCTCATCCCTGCGTTCCCCTTTAGAGACAAATTCCTTATACGCAGGGAGCAGAGATAAAACATCAACATATTCACCATTCCAAATTTTTTCTTTTACCGTTGTTGACAAATGAAAGCCCAAAGGAGAAATATTACATGGTAAAACTTCTTTAAAACAATTTTCATTAACCCCTTTTGATTTGTCTAACAACGGCAAACATTAAGGGACTGATAAAGGATCCAAAACGTTGTCAGCGTCACCCCCACCCTCACCCTCTGCAGCAAGCCAGGCAGAAGCTACATTAGAAAATACAGGCTCAGAAACAGCAGGCAGGGGGGGGGGGGGGGGGGAAGGGGTGAAGGATGAGGGATTAACCCTCCCAAGGAAGACAAAATCTGAGACAAAGATGAAATGACAGAAGCCAGCTGTGTAGCAGCACACTCACCCAATTCAAGACCTGGTCCAGGCTGGGGTGCTGCAGCAGCCGCCGGCGTTGGGGTCCCTGTAGCTCCTGGCGGAGATCCACTGGACATCACAGTATCCTGCACCCGAAGTCCTCCGGCATTTCTTTCCTTACCCTGCAACCCAAAAGAAAGGGTCTGCAAGGAGGGGGGAGAAATCCGAACTTGACCTGCGAAGGTCCTCCCGGCGGACGAAACAGCAGGGCATACTGGTCCCGCCGAACCGCGACGTCCTCTCGCGATACCGATGTCTCTGCGATCTTCAACTTGCGCGCGAGACCGCGCATGCGTACTGGGCGACGGGGAAAATCTTCACTTCTGGCGCCGAGTCCTCCTGCTCCTCTCCCGAGAACCCACAGCGCTACACATCTCAGGTACGTCCGGGCTCAGCGAAGGTTCAGCCTCCAGGCCAGCAGCAGCCGGAACATCGCGGTCATCTACAGCCGATTCGCAAGGAGGGGAAAATAGGCACCGGACATGGCTCCACTGCAGCGGGTACCAGGGGGCTCAGCTGGCGAAGATACTCCCGAATCCAGGACGGGGCATCTTGATCCATAGCGCAGCTTGTAAGTTCCTCAAGCAGCGACTCAATAGAAGAAATAGTCCCAAAAGGCCAAGGCTGTGTTCAGGAACAAACTGGTCCAGGCTCCCAGGGCAGGTGAGGCAAACAGGCAAACCAGCCCGCGGAGCCTGGACACTTATAGCCCCCCAACCCCACTAATCCACCAATGTTTCACTGTCACCAGGGTTTGGGCAAACTTTGCCCGATCCCAGCGACATCATAGGTCATTAAGATGACCAATTAAGAACATCACCGGGCAGAATGAAAATTTTGCCCAGCGATTCTCAGAGGAGAGCGGGAAAATTTCCCTCCAAAACCTCTTGACTAAAAATAGCCTCTAACCACTGGGCAGAGAACTGACCGCGCAGTGACCAGAGCCCATACACAGGCAATGCAAGTATTGCCATGTGTACCCCTCCATAATGTCCAGGGTACCTTCATTATGATACTCAATGCAATACCCTCTGGTCTACACCTAGTTGGTTAGGGGTTCATATTACAGCAAGACAATGACCCAAAACAAACTTCTGGGTTACTTCTACCTTTAAAGACAAGAACAAGGTGGTAGGCTTCAAAGAATGGAATGGTCTGCACAGTCTCAAGGCCCAAACCCCATCGAGCTTGTTTGGGATAAAGTGGACAAAACAGTAAAAATCAAAGCAACCTACAAGTGCAGCACATGTTACTATGTGGCTACTTTGATGAGACAAAAAGCTAGATTCAATTTTGTCAAACATAATTATTCCATGATATTATTTTTATCTTAAAGAGGACCTTTCATCAGAAAATAGTGTGTTAAATTCTTATACGACCTTATGGGGCTGCGCCCACTGATGTCCGGACACTTTTTTTTTTTTTTAAATGGACCCCCCGTTCGGCCGCTACGCTCTTCGTTAGTTTTGTCGCCTCATATGCAAATGAGGTGACGAAGTTATAGTAGGCGTTGTTCTCTAAGTACTAGTGGGCGCGGTTATGCTCTCCCTGGCAACGAGCGCATCCAATCGCAACGCCCCGCTCTTAGCCAGGGATTAGGAGCTCAAGTTCTTGCGAGATTGGCGAGAACTTGAGCTTCTAGACATCCGGACCGAGCGCCATCTTGGAGTCCCCAGCGCAGAGCATCTCATTTACATATGAGGCGACGAAACTAACGGAGAGCATAGCGGCCGAACGGGGGGTCCATTTGAAAAAAAAAAAAGTGTCCGGACATCAGTGGGCGCATAAGAATTTAACACACTATTTTCTGATAAAGGTCCTCTTTAAGTTGTTTATTTGTTCTATGCTTTTTGTATTACTTTTTTTATTATTGTATTGTACTCATTTTGAGCTAAAAATAATTTTTCAATTGGTCTTTATTAAAAATTTGGAGTCCCTTTCTCTGTGCAGCCATGAGTGTCACGGACGTTCCCGCGACATGTGGCAGGAGATCTGTTAGACTGGCAACACATGGTCTGTTGTTTCTGGTGCTTGCCACAACTTCTTTCCCCAGGTGTGGCTATTGAGTTATTTAACCTACCATCATTTTTGCTTGTTTCAGTACAGCCATGGATCCTATTGCTGCACTGGCCAGACAGCTGCAGGGGCTGTCTTTGGAGGTAGCTGACCTCCGAACAACCGTCTCGCAGATCCAGAGACCACAGGCTGCTGGTCCTAGTGGTGGTGGTGGTTACCAAGCCTGTCTCGAGCCTAAAGTTGCCCTCCTGGACAGATTCTCTGGGGGAAGTGATAATTTCATTTTGTTTAGGGAGGCGTGCAAATTGTATTTTAGGCTACGTCCACACTCATCTGGGGATGAGAATCAGAGAGCTGGTGTGGTTATTTCATTGCTTAAGGTGGACACTCAGTCATGGGATTTTTCTCTGCCGACCAGATCGCAGTCTCTCCAGTCGGTGAATGAATATCTATGATGACCCGGATCGGACCTCCCCGGCTGACACCAAGCTACGTGGCCTTCGTCAGGGAGAGCGTTCTGCTGAGATCTATTGCTCTGATTTTAGGAGGTGGGCTACGGATACTGAGTGGAACGATCTGGCTCTCCGTAGTCAGTTTTGTCAGGTATTATCAGAGAGGCTGAAGGACGTTTTGGCCTTTCATGAGAATCCTGAGTCTCTGGAAGCCGCTATGTCTCTTGCAGTATGCATTGATAGACGCCTGAGAGAGAGATCTAGGGGCCCCCACTCTCAGGACGTACTATCACATAACGTATCGTCTTCCTCTGACACTTTAGGTGAAGATACTCCTGGGTTTATGTATGGGGATGAACCCATGCAGTTAGGGTGAGCTACTCCCGAATCCACTTTTAAGCTTTTTGGTCGTAGGAAGGGAGTGTGTTTTTTCTGCGGACAGAAATGACATTTTATCGATGTATGTCCATGTATTCAGCCTCAAAGAAAAAAGGGGACATTTAATTCCCATCTGACTCTTGGAGGGGTGGGAGGAGAGTCAGAAAATGTGCATTTGTCTTTGCCTGATAGTACCCGATTTCTCCTGACTGCCTAGGTGGCACTAGAGTGAAAGACTGTGGGGATTGAGGTGTTTATCGACAGTGGGGCAGGGGTGAACCTGATTGATGGTTAGTTCGTCCGTATGCACAGCTTGTCTCCAAGTGCATGAGAGAAAAAACATTTCCATTTTTCCTATTGATTCTGCACCTCTAACTCAGAAGTGTTTATCTCAGATGGTGCATGACATACGATTAAGAGAGGGTGACTTTCATCACGAATTCATCTTGTGTTTTGTGTTGGATGGTCTCCCCGCTCCTGTAGTTCTGGGTTTACCGTGGTTAAGCAAGCACAATCCAACCATCGATTGGCAAGCTAGACAGATTCTGGATTGGGTGGATTATTACGTTGACAATTGTCTGAATACATCTTTTTCTGCTTTAACCACGAAAACATTACCCTCTTTTATACTGTATCTGATTTTGCCGATGTATTTTCTGAAAGTGGATGCCAGGATTTACCTCCACATCGGGAATATGATTGTCCTATCAACCTTATTCCCGGAGCTAAGTTGCCCAAATCTAGGTTGTAGAACCTTTCTGAACCGGAAAGAACGGCCATGAGAGAGTATATTACCTTGAATTTGGCTAAAGGACACATAAGACCTTTCAAATCTCCAGTGGAAGCAGGATATTTCTTTGTTAAAAAAAAAGGACGGAACTCTTAGGCCATGTCTGGATTTCCGTGAGCTCAATCGGATTACTGTCCGTGATCCTTACCCTCTTCCTTTGATTTTTGATTTGTTTAACCAGATTGTTGATGCCAAGGTGTTCTCCAAGTTGGACTTAAGGGAGGCATATAATCTGGTCAGGATCAAGGAAGGGGTGAATGGAAGATGGCTTTTAATACCCCAGAGGGTCACCTTGAGAACCTGGTCATGCCTTTTGGGTTGACCAATGCTCCTGCGGTTTTACAGCATTTTGTGAATTACATTTTTTATCACCTGGTGGGGAGGTTTGTTGTCGTGTATTTGGATGACATACTAATTTATTCTCCAGACATGAAGACTCATCAGGATCACGTTAGACAGGTGTTACAGATCCTAAGAAATAATAAATTGTACGCAAAATTAGAGTAGTGTGACTTTGCTGTACATGAGGTGCAATTCTTGGGCTACCTGCTGTCATTTTCAGGTTTTCGAATGGATCCAGAGAAAGTCTGTGCTGTATTGAACTGGGATCGGCCTGAAAATCTGAAGGCTCTTATGCGTTTTTTGGGGTTTACCAACTATTACCGAAAATGTACTCAGAACTATTCGACAGTGGTGAAACCCTTAAATAACATGACTAAGAAAGGGACGGATATCTCAGTGTGGTCTGATTCGGCGTTGCAAGCCTTTTCTGCGGTTAAGGAGTGCTTTTCTTCTGCCCCTATATTGGTGCAGCCAGATGCATCGCAACCTTTCATTGTGGAAGTTGACGTATCCGAGGTGGGGGTAGGAGCAGTTTTATCGCATGGCCCGTCACCTAATAAATGGCATCCATTTCTCTCTAAAAAACTTTCTGCCACAGAGAGAAATTACGATGTGGGTAACAGAGAGTTGCTGGCCATTAAGTTGGCTTTTGGGGAGTGGCGTCATTGGTTGGAAGGGGTGATTCATCCGATCACGGTGTTTACAGATCACAAAAATCTGGCTTACCTGGAGTCGGCTAAACGACTGAACCCGAGGCAGGCCAGATGATCTTTGTTTTTCACCAGATTCAATTTCATTGTCACTTATCATCCTGGGGTTAAGAACGTTAAGGCAGATGCCTTGTCACATAGTTTTCTTGGAGGTGGTGATTTTGAAAATCCGAGTCCGATACTGTCGGAATATCAGCTAGTGATATCAGCTCTATATCCTGACCTAGAGGTCAAGGTGTTAGAGGCTCAGGGAGACGGACCAGAGTCTTGCCCCTCTGGGAAATTGTTTGTTCCATCAGAATTGCGTCATAAGGTGTTTGAGGAACATTACTGTATGATTCTTACGGGACACCCTGGGAGTAGATCCACTGCCGACATCATCTCTCGTAGATTCTGGTGGCTGGGGTTGCGTAAGTGTGTTGAGGACTATGTGTCGGCCAGTAGTATCTGTGCACACGCTAAGGTGACACATACTCAACCTTCTGGAGCTCTACTTCCGTTGCCCATCCAGTCCAGACCATGGACTCACTTGTCTATGGATTTTATTACTGATCTGCCTAATTCGTCTGGAAAGACAGTTATTCTGGTGGTAGTTGATCGTTTTAGTAAAATGGTCCACTTTATAGCACTGCCTGGCCTACCTAATGCTAAAATACTTGCACAAGTGTTTGTTTACAACATTGTGAAACTTCATGGCATTCCCTCTGACAAGGTCTCGGATTGTGGGACTCAGTTTGTGTCCAGATTCTGGAAGGCGTTCTGTACTCGGATGGGGGTACAACTGTCTTTTTTCTTTTGCTTTTCATTCTCAGACAAATGGACCGACGGAGCGCACTAATCAGAGTCTGGAGACTTACTTAAGATATTTTGTCTGAGAACCAGGAGGAATGGTCCTCGTTTTTGTCTTTGGCAGAGTTTGCCATAAACAATCGTAGACAGAAGTCCACTGGAAAGTCGCCGTTTTTTGGGGTATATGGGTTTTACCCGCAATTTGGCACATTCTCTGGTTTAGATACTTCCGGTATCCCTGAGGAGGAAAGTTTTTCATCATCATTGTCTTCTATATGGCAGAAAATTCAAAGTAACTTCATGAATATGGGCAACAAGTATAAACGTGTGGTTGACAGGAAATGTATGAATGGTCCGGACCTAAGTGTGGGTGATTTTGTGTGGCTGTCCACAAGAAATATTAAGTTGAAGGTTCCTTCTTGGAAGTTGGGTCCAAGGTTTATTGGTCCATATAAGATCACTGCCATTATTAATCCTGTAGCTTTTCGTCTTGAACTTTCTCAGGCTCTGAAAATTCTTAATGTGTTTCACAAATCTTTGTTGAAGAGATATGTTGAACCTTTGAAGCCATCCCCCTTGCCACCCTCTCCTGTCATGTGGACGGCAGTTTGGAATTATAGATTGCCAAGATTATTGACTATCGAGCTCTTTGTAGATCTCTTCAGTATCTTGTTCACTGAAAGGGTTATGGACCAGAGGAGAGGATGTGGGTACCGGCATCTGACGTGAATGCCAGTCATTTGGTGAAAGCCTTTCACAGGTCTCATCCAGATAAGGTTGGTCCTGGGTGCCGGAGGTCACCCGTAGAAGGGGGGGTAGTGTCACGGACGTACCAAGATATACAGACGTTCCTGCAACAGGTGGCAGAAGATCTGTGAGACTGGCAACACGTGGTTTGATCTGAAAAGTTTTCCTTTTGGATCAAATGACGTCTGTGTTGTTTCTGGTGCTTGCCACACCTTCTTTCCCCAGGTGTGGCTATTGTGGTCATTTACCTTCTCTATTTATTGTTGTTTATCCCACTATGCTATTGTGGTTAGCTTGTGTTTGGTTCTCGGCTGAGTTCCTGGTGCTACCAAAGCTTCATTGAAGATAAGTGTTTCCTTTCCCTTTTGTATTTTGTTTATTATATGTGTGTGTTGCCTTTCCTTGTTGTTTGTCATTAGGCCTGAGGGAGACTCCTGTTCATCCTTCCTTTTGGAGGAATAGGTAGACTCAGTCCTGACATTAGTTCCAGGGTCCTATAGGATGAGATAGGATTCTAGGTGTCCGGTGTATTAACTTTACTACTTTTGGGGCCTGTTCATACTGGTAGTCTGTCAGGACTGGAGTTAGGGTTTTCTCTAGGAGGTGTCCATCTTCCTTCCCTAGTTTCCAGGCCTTATTCCGGTATCCCCTTTCCCTCCTATGCTCGGTGTGGTGTTTTCCTCCCACACACGAGCGTCACAAGCATTACCTATAGGAGAGGTAGGACCCTACAAGATTGTTTAGTACATAGTCACTACTCTCTTCCACGACTTCTCGGGGACATGGTTAGATCGTAAACCCATAGATATCTTTAGATATGGCTCATGTCAAGCCTGCAGATATGTGAGTAACACTAAGGTTAATGTCTTAGCCACTAATTTGAGCTACACCATTAGGGATTTTTATTAGTTGCAGGAGTAGAGGAGTTGTATACCTTTGCCAATGTACCTGTCCCTTAGACTACGTTGGTAAAACATCTAGGAAATTGAGGCGGAGGATATGTGAGCACATCAATGATATCAAGAAAAAGAACAACACTCCTATAGCCAATCATGTCCTTGTCCTTGACCATCATGGTGGTGATCCAAGAGTATTGTCTTTCTCTGTACTTGAGTTGGTCGACCCTCCCCTAGAAGGAATCTGAATGGATTTACTGTTTCATTCCCAGTCACCTGGTGGTTTAAATGAGAGACTTACATTCTCGTGTTTGATTTAGCCTCCTTCTCTGTATAAGCCCCCACCTCCTTCACTAGACTAAACCGAGTAGTGGCGTGTGAATGCGTTGACTGATAATTCAGTATCTCTTTTTGCATAATGATAGTAATCATCATATTAGGTATCATAAGTGCAATAATAACTGTGGAGTTCCATAGATTTGTGGGCGTATTCTAGGTGGTTTTTCTAATTATACAATTCTCTTTCAGTGGAGTCAAATTGTACTCCACCGATTTTTAGTCATATGACAGCGCCACCTGCGGCAATGGAATTACTCCATATTCAACTAAATATCTGTAGAACACCAGTATCTGGGTATAACATTCATATATCTATAAATCTGTCACCGCCAGCTCTCTGAGAAGCTCTGGCAGACGTTCTTCTGTACCTCTTGCATGAAGTTCTTTGTTTTGGTTTCACTTTGTCATCTCTTTTCCTTCTCCCAGCTGTCATCTATTTACACTGATTGCCTCCCTTTATATTCCCTCCCATACTGCCTCACTTTGCGGTTTATACTACTTCCTGGATTGTGTTCACTGCTAGATGCTGCAACTGCTGGTTCCTCAGATAAGTCTTTTCCTTTATTTGTGTTTCCGTTCTGGCTTGATTCTAGGTGACCCTGACTCCCTCCGTATTAAGTGCAGGGAGCCGGTGGTCATGTCCCCTCACTATTATAGGGTTTTCAGGTGTCACACAGTCTAGGTACGAGGGCATGCAATTATCTATCATAAAGATATTTTCATGGGCAGAGCAGTCAGGGAGAGCTCTAGGGTTTTTATAGGGCTCACCCATATGTTCCTTCGTTTGGGATCAAGTCAGTCGGATGTTTATTTATAACTTCCAGTTTTCTGCAACACCATCCGTGTGTAATGACCGGCGTCACGCACAGGGAGAAAAAAGGGAAAGCCCTGCCCAAGGGAGAGGGTAAGGTGATGACCCCTGACTCACCTTGCAGCTGGCAACTGACTGCCCTGACGTCCCTAGACGGGTTCCTCACCCGTGCGGCGATCACGTGCCTAAACCCTGGCTTTCCCTGAAATGAGCCCTAGATAGTGAACGGGCCGGTGGGATCGCTAGTCCGCGCCACTGACACTAAGAGGGAAACACCAGGGAGAGGACAAACAATACAGACAAACACATACACCCAGGTGGGCGACCACAGCAGTCCACAAAGGTCCAACAGGGATCCGGAGGGTAGCGTTCTGGATCAACAACCAGAGAACGCAGCAACACAGCTCCAGAGGGTCAGAATAGATGTCCAGGCAGGAAGCTCTATATCTGGCAACCAGAGAAGTGTGATAGGGGAATATAAGGAGGTTTGGGAGTGCTGGACAAGGAACAGCTGAGGAGAAGGAGCTACGGATCCCTGAGTGAGCCAAAAGGGTTTGCAAAGCAAACCCAGAAAGCTACCATAAGGAAACAGCCCTATCTTACATAGAGCGCGCAGCCAACCGCTGCGACCTCCTGACCCCGGGTACAACGGAGTCAGACGTGGCTCTTGACACCCTCGTGACAGTACCCCCCTCTCTACGAGGGGCCTCCGGACACTCAGGACCAGGTCTCTCAGGATGAGAGGCATGAAAAACCCGAACTAGCCTGTCGGCGTTTACCTCAGACGCAGGAACCCACATTCTTTCCTCGGGACCGTAACCTCTCCAATGCACCAGATATTGAAGAGAGCGGCGGACAAGACGAGAATTAATAATTTTGGATACCTGAAATTCTAGATTACCATCCACGACAACAGTAGGGGGTGGCAGCGGTGACGGTTCTAGAGGTGGAACATATTTTTTGAGTAACGACTTATGAAAGACATTATGGATTTTAAAAGTCTGAGGTAACTCCAGGCGAAAAGCCACGGGGTTGATGATGGCTACAATTTTGTAAGGACCAATAAACCTAGGACCCAGTTTCCAAGAGGGAACCTTCAATTTGATATTCCTAGTAGACAACCACACATAGTCATTCACTCCTAGGTCCGGACCTGGCGACCGTCTCTTATCAGACATGCATTTGTATTTACCTCCCATATTTTTCAAGTTAGCTTGCACCTTCTGCCATACCGATGAAAGAGATGACGAAAACCGTTCCTCTTCGGGAACCCCAGAAGACCCCCCCTCTTTGAAAGTACAGAATTGGGGATGAAAACCATATGCACCAAGAAATGGTGACTTGCCAGTGGATTCCTGACGACGATTATTTATGGCAAACTCAGCTAACGGTAAATATGATGACCACAACTCTTGGTTTTCAGACACAAAACATCTTAGATATGTCTCCAGGTTTTGGTTGGTACGCTCAGTCTGTCCATTCGACTGAGGATGGAAAGCTGAGGAAAAGGACAAGTGTACCCCCAAACGGGAACAAAAAGCTTTCCAAAATTTAAAAATAAACTGGGTACCCAGATCCGAAACAACATCGAAGGGGACCCCGTGAAGCTTCACGATTTCACTGACGAATACCTGAGCAAGAGTCTTAGCATTAGGTAGTGCGGGTAACGCAATGAAGTGTACCATTTTGCTAAACCTGTCCACTACTACCAAAATAACTGTTTTACCCGCAGACAAAGGTAAGTCAGTGATAAAATCCATTGACAGATGTGTCCACGGTCTATTGGGAATGACGAGTGGTAATAGAGACCCTGCAGGACGTGTATGTGAAACTTTTGCGCGCGCACAGGTAGAACAAGAAGACACAAAATCCAATACATCCTGACGCAACCTTGGCAACCAAAAACGACGAGACAATAGCTCCAAGGTTGCTTTACTACCCGGGTGCCCAGCAAGTGCCGAATTATGATGTTCCTTTAATAATTCGAAACGTAGGTTCAACGATACAAACAATTTCTCTGAGGGGCAAGAGATCGGGGCGTCCCCCTGGGCCTCTAACACCTTCCCCTCCAGAACAGAGTGTACCGCAGAAACTTTGAAGAATGGGCACCGGATCACTCACATTACCCCCTCCAGGGAAACAACTAGATAGTGCATCAGCCTTGGTATTCTTTGCCCCAGGACGATAGGTAATCACAAAGTTAAACCTGGTAAAAAAATAGCGACCACCTAGCCTGTCTAGGGGTGAGACGCTTAGCTGATTCGAGGTACAGAAGATTTTTGTGGTCCGTAATCACAGTGACGGGGTGTACTGCCCCTCTAAAAAGTGACGCCACTCCTCAAACGCAAGTTTAATAGCTAACAGTTCCCTATTGCCAATATCGTAGTTCTTTTCTGCTGCAGATAGTTTTTTAGAAAAGAAAGCACAAGGACGCCATTTGCCAGGAGACGGACCCTGAGACAGTACAGCCCCCACTCCCACCTCTGATGCATCGACTTCAACAATAAAAGGCTGAGAGACATCAGGTTGGACTAGTACAGGTGCTGAGGTAAACCTCTCTTTTAGAGAGGAAAAAGCAACTTTAGCAGCGTCAGACCATTTAGAAAAATCAGTCCCCTTCCTAGTCATGTCAGTAAGGGGTTTTACAATAAGTGAATAATTTTTTATGAATTTCCTATAGAAATTTGCGAAGCCCAAGAACCGTTGTAGTGCTTTGAGGTTCTCAGGAAGATCCCAATCCAAAATTGCCTGGACCTTCCTAGGATCCATACGGAAACCTGAAGCAGATAAAAAATAACCTAGGAATTGTATCTCCTGAACGGCGAAGACACATTTTTCAATTTTAGCATATAATTTATTCGTCCGTAGGACCTGCAGTACTTGTCTGACATGCACCTCATGTGTTCTCAGATCAGACAAATAAATTAAAATATCATCTAGGTATATTACCACAAACCTGCCGATTAGATGACTAAAAATGTCATTAACGAAATGTTGAAAGACGGCAGGAGCATTGGTCAGACCGAAAGGCATAACTAGATTCTCATAATGCCCCTCAGGGGGGATAAAAGCTGTCTTCCACTCATCCCCCTCCTTAATACGAATCAGATTGTAGGCCCCCCTAAGATCAAGTTTGGAGAACCACCTAGCACCCGCAATCTGGTTAAACAGGTCAGGAATGAGAGGAAGAGGGTATGGGTCTCGGATGGTTATCCGATTTAATTCGCGAAAATCTAGGCAAGGACGCAGGCCCCCATCTTTCTTTTTAACGAAGAAAAACCCTGCAGCCACGGGTGAAGAAGAGGGTCTGATGTGTCCCTTAGCCAAACTCTCGGAGATATAATCTTTCATGGCTTGTCTCTCTGGACCTGAAAGATTATATAACCTGGTCTTGGGAAATTTTGCGCCGGGAATAGGGTTAACCGGGCAATCATAAGGACGATGAGGTGGTAACTTCTGACAACCCTTTTCAGAAAAAACGTCCTCAAAATCCGAAATAAATGTAGGTAGGGTAGTTATGGAGGCGACTAAGCAATTGCTATTTAAGCAATTTTCTCTGCACTGCTCACTCCAATATCTCCCTGGCCTGCCAATCCACCACTGGATTGTGCATTACCAACCAGGGAAGACCCAGCACTACCGGAGTGGGAAGCCCCTCCAGAACATAACATGAAAGCATCTCGTTATGGTGGTCCCCTACCCGAAGGTGTAAATTATGAACAATGTGGGTGAGGTTTCTCTGAGACAGAGGAGCAGAATCAATAGCAAATATGGGAATAGGTCTCTGTAGCGTACAGAGAGACAAACCCATAGTGCGGGCAAAATGGGCATCTATCAAATTTACCCCTGCTCCACTGTCTAGAAAGAAAGAAATAGTCTCTGTCTTATCACCAAAAACAATAACCGCTGGCAACACAAATTGCGATGTACGTATGGAGGAAACGTATACCCCCCGGCTGACATCCTCCACACAGCCTGGGGTTAGTAGTTTTCCGACGGTCTTTTGTTTCTGAGGAAAGAAGGACAGACATTAATGAAATGACCCCTCTCCCCACAAAAAAAACAAACCCCACGCCTACGGCGAGCCACAAGAGGACGGACCTGACGAGTAGTTCCTCCTAGCTGCATAGGCTCGTCTAAGTCCGTACAGACTAACTGCTGCTTGGGAGGGGTTACCAATGGCTCTGGTTTTTTCAACCTGTCCCTAAGGCGTCTATCTATTCGGATAGAAAGGGACATAACCGCATCAAGGGAAAAGGGGGTCTCATATAATGCAAGCGCATCCTTAACCCTTTCGGATAACCCAGAGCAGAACTGACTCCTGAGAGCCGGGTCGTTCCATTGGGTATCTGTAGCCCACCTACAGAAGTCAGAGCAATATTCCTCTACCGGCCACTCTCCTTGTAGGAGTCTCCGTAATCTTGATTCAGCCAGTGCGACTCGGTCAGGGTCGTCATATATGAGACCCAAGGCCCCGAAAAACTCATCCACTGACCGAAGCGCCTGGGAATCAGTAGGTAAAGAGAACGCCCAGGACTGCGGGTCCCCCTGCAGCAGGGAAATAACAACCCCCACCCGCTGTTCTTCATTACCAGAGGAGTAAGGGCGCAGTTTAAAATATAACTTACAGGCCTCACGGAATGTCAAAAACTTGTCCCTTCCCCCAGAAAATCTGTCAGGGAGAGGGACCTTGGGTTCCGCAACAACCTGGTTACCAGTAGCAACCGCTGGGCTTGCGGTCTGTTGTAATTGCTGCTGTTGCTGGAGGACCGACGCCTTCAATCCTGCCACCTCCAAAGACAGGCCTTGAAGTTGTTTGGACAGAGCAGCAATTTGATCCATAATGGATTCTAAGTAGGTAAAAAAAAAATTTTTTTTTTTTTACCTACACAAAAATAAGGGCCAGATATAATGTAATGACCGGCGTCATGTACAGGGAGGGAAAAGGGAAAGCCCTGCCCAAGGGAGAGGGTAAGGTGGTGACCCCTGACTCACCTTGCAGCTGGCACCTGACTGCCCTGACGTCCCTAGACGGGTTCCTCACCCGTGCGGCGATCACGTGCCTAAACCTTGGCTTTCCCTGAAATGAGCCCTAGATAGTGAACGGGCCGGTGGGATCGCTAGTCCGCACCACTGACACTAAGAGGGAAACACCAGGGAGAGGACAGACAATACAGACAAACACATACACCCAGGTGGGCGACCACAGCAGTCCACAAAGGTCCAACAGGGATCCGGAGGGTAGCGTTCTGGATCAACAACCAGAGAACGCAGCAACACAGCTCCAGAGGGTCAGAATAGATGTCCAGGCAGGAAGCTCTATATCTGGCAACCAGAGAAGTGTGAGAGGGGAATATAAGGAGGTTTGGGAGTGCTGGACAAGGAACAGCTGAGGAGAATGAGCTACGGATCCCTGAGTGAGCCAAAAGGGTTTGCAAAGCAAACCCAGAAAGCTACCATAAGGAAACAGCCCTATCTTACATACAGCGCGCAGCCAACCGCTGCGACCTCCTGACCCCGGGTACAACAGAGTCAGACGTGGCTCTTGACACCTTCGTGACACCGTGACAATATCTGTTAGGAAATAATATCCTTTTTTTTCCTAAAGGATTTTGTCTTGGATTCTTCTAGTGACATGGAACGCATATGTGGAACGCATATTTGTCAAGTGACACGGCGGTCCACGTGACCGGATGCCTTTACCACTTGCGATTGCACAGTGCGGCCTGTTTGCGGTGCGTCTCACCGCATCCAATGAAGTGGAGTCGTGGAACGCACTACCAATACATACACCATATTAAGATGGCGGTGTACTCTGGGTGCCCAATTGTATTTAGCGTTCGTAACCACGTGGGATATTGCTGTGTATCCTGTCACCTTTTTGGCCACTTGGACTTCCCATTATATTAGCGCTGCCTATTTTGTCTATTTAAAGGGAACCTGTCACTAACTAAGGGCAACATAAATAAGTGACTGATTTTCTTAGCAAAATTGACCCTGTCAATCTGCCAACATCTTGTATTGAAAAGCTCCAGCTGATTATGATGAGTCCTGAATATTCATGAGCTCCTGACTCTTCCCGCCTACCTGCTGCTGATTGACAGTTATTTTCAATATGAATCAGCAGCAGGTGGGCAGGGGAGTGGCTATAGCTCTGAATTAAATATACACTGCTCAAAAAAATAAAGGGAACACTTAAACAACACAATGTAACTCCAAGTCAATCACACTTCTGTGAAATCAAACTGTCCACTTAGGAAGCAACACTGAGTGACAATCAATTTCACATGCTGTTGTGCAAATGCGATAGACAACAGGTGGAAATTATAGGCAATTAGCAAGACACCCCCAATAAACGAGTGGTTCTGCAGCTGGTGACCACAGACCGCTTCTCAGTTCCTATGCTTCCTGGCTAATGTTTTGGTCACTTTTGAATGCTGGCGGTGCTTTCACTCTAGTGGTAGCATGAGACGGAGTCTACAACCCACACAAGTGGCTCAGGTAGTGCAGCTTATCCAGGATGGCACATCAATGCGAGCTGTGGCAAGAAGGTTTGCTGTGTCTGTCAGCGTAGTGTCCAGAGCATGGAGGCGCTACCAGAAGACAGGCCAGTACATCAGGAGACGTGGAGGAGGCCGTAGGAGGGCAACAACCCAGCAGCAGGACCACTACCTCCGCCTTTGTGCAAGGAGGAACAGAAGGAGCACTGCCAGAGCCCTGCAAAATGACCTCCAGCAGGCCACAAATGTGCATGTATCTGCTCAAACAGTCAGAAACAGACTCCATGAGGGTGATATGAGGGCCCGACGTCCACAGGTGGGGGTTGTGCTTACAGCCCAACACCGTGCAGGACGCTTGGCATTTGCCAGAGAACACCAATATTGGCAAATTCGCCACTGGCGCCCTGTGCTCTTCACAGATGAAAGCAGGTTCACACTGAGCACATGTGACAGACGTGACAGAGTATTGAGACGCCGTGGAGAACGTTCTGCTGCCTGCAACATCCTCCAGCATGACCGGTTTGGCATTAGGTCAGTAATGGTGTGGGGTGGCATTTCTTTGGAGGGCTGCACAGCCTCAGGAGACCGTCTGCCACCTCATCAGGAGCATGCACAGGCGTTGTAGGGAGGTCATACAGGCACGTGGAGGCCACACACACTACTGAGCCTCATTTTGACTTGTTTTAAGGACATTACATCAAAGTTGGATCAGCCTGTAGTGTGTTTTACCACTTAAATTTTGAGGGTGACTCCAAATCCAGACCTCCATGGGTTGAAAAATTTGATTTCCATTTTTTTATTTTTGTGTGATTTTGTTGTCAGCACATTCAACTATGTAAAGAACAACGTATTTCAGAAGAATATTTAATTAATTCAGATCTAGGATGTGTTATTTTTGTGTTCCCTTTATTTTTTTGAGCAGTGTACGCTGGACTCACTGACATCACGCTGGACTCAAATCAGCTCATTAGCATGCGGCATGCGGCATCTTTGTGTGTATATTATGAGGTAACCATCTGTCACACCAGTAAGTGAATACATCTAAGGTACTTTTTAGTAGTTAATGATTGTATATAATTAGTTAGATTATAATCAAATATCCACAAGACAGGTTCCCTTTAAATCTGGATTTTCCCTCCACAGATCAGCTGTCATCCTGCTCTTTGGAGATTCCTCAGCCCTGCCGTTGGACGCATGTTAGTTTATCTAATGAAAATGTCTCCCATGAAGGTGCAGACGAACTCAGCGCCATTACTATTATCTGCATTATTTATATTAGCAAGGGGTGCATCATTGTGGTTCTCCATACTTTGTTATTTACTGTGATGTTATATCTATTCAGTCTCTTGAGGAACCTTCTCTTGATTTGAAGGGGAAACGCGTCAGGACCAGGGACTATGATACTTTTCTATACCCAATAGGGTTTTAAAGGGAACAATAGGATTAGGCACGGGGACAGAGTGCACCTACCACTGAGGTGCATCTCTGTGCTGAGACACTATAAGGGAAAGATTAGGGGCAAGATTCCCTTAGACATTGTCCTATGGTCTCAGCCACCCTCTATATGGAGCCTTTGATATACTCTTTAAGCCTTATCTGTATAGCAAGTTGTGTGACGGTGTTGCACTTTAATAAGTTATCACGGCTCTTATATAGGAGCCTTCTTATGAATATATTTATTAAAAGTAATTTTTTTGGAAATTGCCTTCAGTGATATATATTATTAGCAATGCCTATAGTAGATTACCATTACGCTCAGTGAATTCATTGTTTAATCTCATACACTTTGCTGGTCCTGTACCACGCTGCGGTTACTGCGCTATATGTGCAGTTACCCTGTGGTTTCCCTTCTGTGTGTTGTATTGTCACCCACTGTCCTGGGTGTGATGTCCTCCTTTTTGGGGTCATGAACGCAGCCACCCCACTGCCAGTACACACACAGTTATAATGATAACTGCCCAGGCCGTACTGGATATCTGTCATCCATTACAGTCCAGGCCTCATCCCCTGGCCAGGCTCTCTCCAGCAGGCGCGATGCAGTTACATTGCCGGCTGGACTTGGTAGAAGAGCACACGGGCTGTCCTCATCTACTCATCACAGCAGGTGCGATAACCTCACTGCATGGCGCCCGC
Source organism: Bufo bufo (assembly GCF_905171765.1). Lineage (NCBI taxonomy): Eukaryota > Metazoa > Chordata > Amphibia > Anura > Bufonidae > Bufo > Bufo bufo. Next base: position 479,121,014 of record NC_053391.1, read on the forward strand.
AGGGGAGAGCGGGATGTGCTCCACTCATTGGGAGAATGGGGCTAGGCGAGTATTACAGATTTTTATTTTATTTACACCACTGGGGGTCAACAACCACAGAAGACACTTGTTAGTGACGTCAGAAAAGCATCCAATCCCATGTAAGTGATGCTCCAAGCAATAGGGGGAACACTAGGTGGAGACGTTCAGTGAAGCTGCAGTTGCCATTTTGCGGAAGCCTGTGGGGCAGATTTATCAAACTGGTATAAAGGAAAATTGGCTTAGTTGCCCATAGCAACCAACAAGATGCCACTTTTCATTTTCCAAAGGAACTCTGATAAATGAAAGGTGGCATCTGATTGGTTGCTATGGGCAACTGAGCCAGTTTTCCTTTACACTAGTTTTGATAAATTTATCCCTGTATGTATGATTCCACTCATTCTGTCTGGAGACCGAGATCTAGTATCACGTATTTATTACAGCCTAAAGGGGCATAACTACTGTGTGGGGGGAACTAAGGGGGCATAACTACTATGTGGGGGCACTGAGAGGGCATAACTACTGTGTGGGGCGCTAAGGGGGCATAACTACTGTGTGGGGGGCACTAAGGGGACATAACTACTGTGTGGGGGCACTGAGAGGGCATAACTACTGTGTGGGGACATAAGGGGGCATAACTACTGTGTGGGGGGCACTAAGGGGACATAACTACTGTGTGGGGGGCACTAAGGGGACATAACTACTGTGTGGGGGGCAGTAAGGGGCCATAACTACTGTGTGGGGGGAACTAAGGGGGCATAACTACTATGTGGGGGCACTTAGAGGGCATAACTACTGTGTGGGGCGCTAAGGGGGCATAACTACTGTGTGGGGGGCACTAAGGGGACATAACTACTGTGTGGGGGCAGTAAGGGGGCATAACTACTGTGTGGGGGGAACTAAGGGGGCATAACTACTGTGTGGGGGAACTAAGGGGGCATAACTACTATGTGGGGGCACTGAGAGGGCATAACTACTGTGTGGGGCGCTAAGGGAGCATAACTACTGTGTGTGGGGCACTAAGGGGACATAACTACTGTGTGGGGGGCACTAAGGGGACATAACTACTGTGTGGGGGGCAGTAAGGGGCCATAACTACTGTGTGGGGGCACTGAGAGGGCATACCTACCTTGTGGGGCTCCAAGTGGGCATAACTACTGTGTGGGGGGCACTAAGGGGGCATAACTACTGTGTGGGGGGAACTAAGGGGGCATAACTACTGTGTGGGGGAACTAAGGGGGCATAACTTCTGTGTGAGTGGAACTAAGGGTGCATAACTACTGTGTGGGGGCACTGAGAAGGCATAACTACTGTGTGGGGGCACTGAGAGGGCATAACTACTGTGTGGGGCGCTAAGGGGGCATAACTACTGTGTGGGGTGCACTAAGGGGCATAACTACTGTGTGGGGGCAGTAAGGGGCATACCTACTTTGTGGGGGCACTGAGAGGGCATAACTACTGCGTGGGAGCACTAAGGGGACATAACTACTGTGTGGGGGGCACTAAGGGGGCATAACTACTGTGTGGGGACAGTAAGGGGGCATAACTACTTTGTGGGGGCACTGAGAGGGCATAACTACTTTGTGGGAGCACTAAGGGAACATAACTACTGTGTGGGGGCCACAACTATGTGTGGGGAACTAAGGGAGTATTCTACTGTGTGTGGACAGTAAAAGATGCATTCTACTGTAAGGGGGCACTAATGGGGCATTCTATTGTGTGGGGGGCACTAATGGGGTATATATCTACTGTTTGGGGAACTAATGGAGGCATTCTACTGTGTGGGTGTAAAGATTTGGGTGGAGTTAGAGGAGTGACAGCTTTGTAAGAAAAGAATTTGCCCTGGCACACTATGGGTGACGCCAATACTGTCCCACCTTACAAGTTGTCACCTGATGTCTATAACAGCACCCAGCACCAAGCGGAGGGTTGCCATGGTGACCGCCGACCAGTCTGCTGCCGCTTGCACTTACTTGTTGCCGTGGGTCCCCGCAGCCTGGATGTAGAAATAGCGAGCAGGAAGCGCAGCCTCTCCCCGCAGCCCGGGGCCCCATACTCTGCTCAGCTCCGCACTCACAGGAGGGGGGCTCTCCGTGCAGCGCAGGGGGGCTGCTATAGCGGCTACTACCACCAGCTGCCAGAACATTGACACCACTGACTACAGGCTGCAGCAGCCACGAGCGGGGGCCGTGTACAGCTCTGTGCGGGGCAGCAGCTGCCAAGGAACTACTGTGTGCTCCAGATGTGTGCAGTCTGCAGAGGATATGGGAGGGACAGCGGAGATCAGCGGCGCCGGCCGGACATGCCTGCACAGGCGCCAATCCCAGACCTTACCTCAGCGGCTGGGTGACGGGGGCACACGTTCTGGGGGGGCACACTGTGGTAGCTGAGCCTTATTGGGATTTCCCCACTGTATAAATAAGGCCCACAGGGGTTTTTATTTCTGGTGTTTTTATCCATAGGCAATGACCCAGTGTGAACCCGGCCTAAAGCTGCCCAGACGTAAGGGGCTTCATACAGCCGTTTTCTGAATGATGGCCAGGATTTCTTCATGAAGGGTTTTGAGAAACGTTAAAAAGACAGGAAAAAAAGGACCATCCTCACTGTTGATAGTGCGCGGCATTAAAGGGGTTATCCAACCTCTATAATGACCCCCCTTCAATGCCCGGGCCTCTCGTATACAATAAACCTACCTGCTCCCTGGCACCCGCGTCGCTCCTGATCAACACACGGGCGCTGCATCTCCCTGTCGCTCGGATCAAAACATCTGGCGACAGTGGGGAGCAGCCAATATCAGGCCGCAACGGGTCGAGCCTCCCTAACATCGCGGGTGACGCTAGGGAGGCTCGTCACCGCCTGCCATTGGCGCTCCCCACTATCGCCGGATGTTTTGATGGGAGATGCAGCGCCCGTGCGGGGATCAGGAGCGACGCGGGGGCCAGGGAGCAGGTAAGTATATTGTATACTAGGGGCCCGTGCTTTGGGGGGTCAGTTGGATAACCCCTTTAGCAACTTTTCAACTATAATAAAGACTGAAAAAATGCAGCATGAGTCTTTTTGACAGATATCTGACACGGTTTAGTAGTAGAAAATGGTCCAAACTGTCTGTTTTTTCAGTTGTTTAATAACAGTGGTAGTCTATGGCGTTATTCACACTGCCATTTTTTTGGTGGCCAATGAATAGTGGATGTCAAAAAATAAAACCTGCTCTGTTTTTACTGACCGACAGCCGCCATACAATTGGAGACCGTTTTTAGCATCCGTTTCCCAGAAAGGCATCAGTTAAAAAAACGCCCATTAAAAACTGACTGTGTAAACTATGCTTGAAACCTGCAGGCCAACCATAATTCCCTTACGTGCTGTGAACAGGGCCTTAAAGGGGTTTTACTGATGACCTATCTTCTGATCGGTGAGGACACCCGGGTCCCAGGCTGATCAGCTGTTTGAGAAGGTACCGGTGAGCACCGCCGCCTTCTCTCTGCTCACTAAGCACAGCGCTGTACTTGGGATCGCACTCTATGGGGCTTAGCTGCACTTAGGCCATAGGAAGGAGTCACCACACGGCCTAGGAAAAGCTGGAGAAGGCCACAGTGCTACTGCGACCGCCACTGCCTTCTCAAACAACTGATCGTGGGGGTCCCGGTTGTCGCCCCCCTCCATTCCAGAGGATAGGTTATCAGTAGGGATGAGCAAACATCAAGTTTTGAAGTTCGGAGTCCTCTCCTGCATAACGGAAACCAGATGGATCCGTTATGCTGGCCATAGACTTCTATTATAACTGTCATGGAATTGCGTTATGGTCCGTGGTAACTGAATCCAGAACGCTATTCAGCATATACCTGAACTTCAAAACTTGAAGTTCGCTCATCTCTAGTCATCAGTAAAAAGACTTAGAAAACCCCTTTAGGACCTGTCAATACAAAAGAAATGCATGTTATAGAGCAGGAGGAGCCCTGAGCAGATAGATAGAAGACGGATAAATAGATAGATACTGTAGATAGAAAATGGATGAATAGATAGAAGACAGATGAATAGATAGATAGATAACTAGATACTGTAGATAGATAGATGGATAGATAGAGATAGATACTGTAGATAGATAGATGGATACTGTAGATAGATACTGTAGATAGATAGATAGATACTGTAGATAGATAGATATATAGATACTGTAGATAGATAGATGGATAGATAGAGATAGATACTGTAGATAGATAGATACTGTAGATAGATAGATACTGTAGATAGATAGATATATAGATACTGTAGATAGATAGATGGATAGATAGAGATAGATACTGTAGATAGATAGATGGATACTGTAGATAGATAGATACTGTAGATAGATAGATACTGTAGATAGATAGATACTGTAGATAGATAGATAGATACAGATAGATAGATAGATAGATAGATACTGTAGATAGATAGATACTGTAGATAGATAGATACTGTAGATAGATAGATACTGTAGATAGATACTGTAGATAGATAGATACTGTAGATAGATACTATAGATAGATACTGTAGATAGATAGATACTGTAGATAGATAGACGGTAGATAGATAGACGGTAGATAGATACTGTAGATAGATAGATAATGTAGATAGATACTGTAGATAGACACTGTAGATAGATAGATAGATAGATACTGTAGATAGATACTGTAGATAGATACTGTAGATAGACACTGTAGATAGATAGATAGATAGATAGATACTGTAGATAGATAGATACTGTAGATAGATAGATACTGTAGATAGATACTGTAGATAGATAGATACTATAGATAGATACTGTAGATAGATACTGTAGATAGATAGATACTGTAGATATATAATGTAGATAGATAAATACTGTAGATAGATACTGTAGATAGATACTGTAGATAGATACGATAGATAGATACTGTAGATAGATAGATACGATAGATAGATACTGTAGATAGATAGATACTGTAGATAGATAGATACTGTAGATAGATACTGTAGATAGATAGATACTGTAGATAGATAGATACCGTAGATAGATACTGTAGATAGATAGATACTGTAGATAGATAGATACTGTAGATACTGTAGATAGATAGATACTGTAGGTAGATAGATACTGTAGATAGATAGATACTGTAGATAGATACTGTAGATAGATAGATACTGTAGATAGATACTGTAGATAGATAATGTAGATAGATACGATAGATAGATACTGTAGATAGATAAATACTGTAGATAGATACTGTAGATAGATAGATACTGTAGATAGATAGATACGATAGATAGATACTGTAGATAGATAGATACTGTAGATAGATACGATAGATAGAAAGATACTGTAGATAGATACTGTAGATAGATACTGTAGATAGATATATAGATACTGTAGATAGATAGATACTGTAGATAGATACTGTAGATAGATAGATACTGTAGATAGACACTGTAGATAGATAGATACTGTAGATAGATAGATACTGTAGATAGATAGAAGATAGATACTGTAGATAGATAGATACTGTAGATAGATAGATACTATAGATAGATACTGTAGATAGATACTGTAGATATATAATGTAGATAGATAAATACTGTAGATAGATACTGTAGATAGATAGATACTGTAGATAGATACTGTAGATAGATAGATACTGTAGATAGATAGATACTGTAGATAGATACGATAGATAGATACTGTAGATAGATAGATACGATAGATAGATACTGTAGATAGATAGATACTGTAGATAGAAGATAGATACTGTAGATAGATAGATACTGTAGATAGATGATAGATACTGTAGATAGATAGATACTGTAGATAGATAGATACTGTAGATAGATAGATACTATAGATAGATACTGTAGATAGATACTGTAGATAGATAGATACTGTAGATATATAATGTAGATAGATAAATACTGTAGATAGATACTGTAGATAGATACGATAGATAGATACTGTAGATAGATAGATACGATAGATAGATACTGTAGATAGATACTGTAGATAGATACTGTAGATAGATAGATACTGTAGATAGATAGATACCGTAGATAGATACTGTAGATAGATAGATACTGTAGATAGATAGATACTGTAGATACTGTAGATAGATAGATACTGTAGGTAGATAGATACTGTAGATAGATAGATACTGTAGATAGATACTGTAGATAGATAGATACTGTAGATAGATACTGTAGATAGATAATGTAGATAGATACGATAGATAGATACTGTAGATAGATAAATACTGTAGATAGATACTGTAGATAGATAGATACTGTAGATAGATAGATACGATAGATAGATACTGTAGATAGATAGATACTGTAGATAGATACGATAGATAGAAAGATACTGTAGATAGATACTGTAGATAGATACTGTAGATAGATATATAGATACTGTAGATAGATAGATACTGTAGATAGATACTGTAGATAGATAGATACTGTAGATAGACACTGTAGATAGATAGATACTGTAGATAGATAGATACTGTAGATAGATAGAAGATAGATACTGTAGATAGATAGATACTGTAGATAGATAGATACTATAGATAGATACTGTAGATAGATACTGTAGATATATAATGTAGATAGATAAATACTGTAGATAGATACTGTAGATAGATAGATACTGTAGATAGATACTGTAGATAGATAGATACTGTAGATAGATAGATACTGTAGATAGATACGATAGATAGATACTGTAGATAGATAGATACGATAGATAGATACTGTAGATAGATAGATACTGTAGATAGAAGATAGATACTGTAGATAGATAGATACTGTAGATAGATGATAGATACTGTAGATAGATAGATACTGTAGATAGATAGATACTGTAGATAGATACTGTAGATAGATACTGTAGATAGATAGATACTGTAGATAGATACTATAGATAGATACTGTAGATAGATAGATACTGTAGATAGATAGACGGTAGATAGATAGACGGTAGATAGATACTGTAGATAGATAGATAATGTAGATAGATACTGTAGATAGACACTGTAGATAGATAGATAGATAGATACTGTAGATAGATACTGTAGATAGATACTGTAGATAGACACTGTAGATAGATAGATAGATACTGTAGATAGATAGATACTGTAGATAGATAGATACTGTAGATAGATAGATACTATAGATAGATACTGTAGATAGATACTGTAGATAGATAGATACTGTAGATATATAATGTAGATAGATAAATACTGTAGATAGATACTGTAGATAGATACGATAGATAGATACTGTAGATAGATAGATACGATAGATAGATACTGTAGATAGATAGATACTGTAGATAGATAGATACTGTAGATAGATAGATACTGTAGATAGATAGATACTGTAGATAGATAGATACCGTAGATAGATACTGTAGATAGATAGATACTGTAGATACTGTAGATAGATAGATACTGTAGGTAGATAGATAGATACTGTAGATAGATAGATACTGTAGATAGATACTGTAGATAGATAGATACTGTAGATAGATACTGTAGATAGATAATGTAGATAGATACGATAGATAGATACTGTAGATAGATAAATACTGTAGATAGATACTGTAGATAGATAGATACTGTAGATAGATAGATACGATAGATAGATACTGTAGATAGATACGATAGATAGAAAGATACTGTAGATAGATACTGTAGATAGATACTGTAGATAGATACTGTAGATAGATATATAGATACTGTAGATAGATAGATACTGTAGATAGATACTGTAGATAGATAGATACTGTAGATAGACACTGTAGATAGATAGATACTGTAGATAGATAGATACTGTAGATAGATAGAAGATAGATACTGTAGATAGATAGATACTGTAGATAGATAGATACTATAGATAGATACTGTAGATAGATACTGTAGATATATAATGTAGATAGATAAATACTGTAGATAGATACTGTAGATAGATAGATACTGTAGATAGATACTGTAGATAGATAGATACTGTAGATAGATAGATACTGTAGATAGATACGATAGATAGATACTGTAGATAGATAGATACGATAGATAGATACTGTAGATAGATAGATACTGTAGATAGATAGATAGATACTGTAGATAGATAGATACCGTAGATAGATACTGTAGATAGATAGATACTGTAGATAGATAGATACTGTAGGTAGATAGATACTGTAGGTAGATAGATAGATACTGTAGATAGATAGATACTGTAGATAGATACTGTAGATAGATAATGTAGATAGATACGATAGATAGATACTGTAGATAGATAAATACTGTAGATAGATACTGTAGATAGATACTGTAGATAGATAGATACGATAGATAGATACTGCAGATAGATAGATACTGTAGATAGATACTATAGATACGATAGATAGAAAGATACTGTAGATAGATACTGTAGATAGATACTGTAGATAGATACTGTAGATAGATATATAGATACTGTAGATAGATAGATACTGTAGATAGATAGATACTGTAGATAGATAGATACTGTAGATAGATAGATAGATAGATAGATAGATAGATACTATAGATAGATACTGTAGATAGATAGATACTGTAGATAGATAGATAGATACTGTAGATAGATAGATAGATAGATACTGTAGACAGATACTGTAGATAGATACTGTAGATAGATACTGTAGATAGATAGATAGATACTGTAGATAGATACTGTAGATAGATACGATAGATACTGTAGATAGATAGATAGTGTAGATAGATACTGTAGATAGATAGATAGATACTGTAGATAGATAGATACTGTAGATAGATAGATAGATACTGTAGATAGATAGATACTGTAGATAGATAGATACTGTAGATAGATACTGTAGATAGATAGATAGATAGATACTGTAAATAGATAGATAGATACTGTAGATAGATACTGTAGATAGATAGATACTGTAGATTGATACTGTAGATAGATAGATAGATACTGTAGATAGATACTGTAGATAGATAGATACTGTAGATAGATAGATACTATAGATAGATACTGTAGATAGATACTGTAGATAGATAGATAGATACTGTAGATAGATACTGTAGATAGATAGATACTGTAGATAGATAGACGGTAGATAGATACTGTAGATAGATACTGTAGATAGACAGAGAGGAGATAGATAGATACTGTAGATAGATAGATACTGTAGATAGACAATGTAGATAGATAGATACTGTAGATAGGTAGATACTGTAGATAGATAGAAGATAGATACTGTAGATAGATAGATAGATACTGTAGATAGATACTGTAGATAGATAGATACTATAGATAGATACTGTAGATAGATAGATACTGTAGATATATAATGTAGATAGATAAATACTGTAGATAGATACTGTAGATAGATACGATAGATAGATACGATAGATAGATACTGTAGATAGATAGATACGATAGATAGATAGATACTGTAGATAGATAGATACTGTAGATAGATAGATAGATAGATACTGTAGATAGATAGATACCGTAGATAGATACTGTAGATAGATAGATACTGTAGATAGATAGATACTGTAGATACTGTAGATAGATACTGTAGGTAGATAGATAGATACTGTAGATAGATAGATAGATACTGTAGATAGATACTGTAGATAGATAGATACTGTAGATAGATACTGTAGATAGATAATGTAGATAGATACGATAGATAGATACTGTAGATAGATAAATACTGTAGATAGATACTGTAGATAGATAGATACTGTAGATAGATAGATACGATAGATAGATAGATATTGTAGATAGATAGATACTGTAGATAGATACGATAGATAGAAAGATACTGTAGATAGATACTGTAGATAGATAGATACTGTAGATAGATACTGTAGATAGATATATAGATACTGTAGATAGATAGATACTGTAGATAGATACTGTAGATAGATAGATACTGTAGATAGACACTGTAGATAGATAGATACTGTAGATAGATAGATACTGTAGATAGATAGAAGATAGATACTGTAGATAGATAGATAGATAGATAGATAGATAGATAGATAGATACTGTAGATAGATAGATAGATAGATAGATAGATAGATAGATAGATAGATACTGTAGATAGATAGATACTATAGATAGATACTGTAGATAGATAGATACTGTAGATATATAATGTAGATAGATAAATACTGTAGATAGATACTGTAGATAGATAGATACTGTAGATAGATACTGTAGATAGATACTGTAGATAGATACTGTAGATAGATACGATAGATAGATACTGTAGATAGATAGATACGATAGATAGATACTGTAGATAGATAGATACTGTAGATAGATAGATAGATACTGTAGATAGATAGATACCGTAGATAGATACTGTAGATAGATAGATACTGTAGATAGATACTGTAGATAGATAGATACTGTAGATAGATAGATACTGTAGGTAGATAGATAGATACTGTAGATAGATACTGTAGATAGATAGATACTGTAGATAGATAATGTAGATAGATACGATAGATAGATAGATACTGTAGATAGATAAATACTGTAGATAGATACTGTAGATAGATAGATACTGTAGATAGATAGATACGATAGATAGATAGATACTGTAGATAGATAGATACTGTAGATAGATACTGTAGATAGATAGATACTGTAGATAGATAGATAGATACTGTAGATAGATATATAGATACTGTAGATAGATAGATACTATAGATAGATAGATACTATAGATAGATACTGTAGATAGATACTGTAGATAGATAGATAGATACTGTAGATAGATAGATAGATACTGTAGACAGATACTGTAGATAGATAGATACGATAGATAGATAGATACTGTAGATAGATACTGTAGATAGATACTGTAGATAGATAGATACTGTAGATAGATACTGTAGATAGATACGATAGATACTGTAGATAGATAGATACTGTAGATAGATACTGTAGATAGATACTGTAGATAGATAGATAGATAGATAGATAGATACTGTAGATAGATAGATACTGTAGATAGATAGATAGATACTGTAGATAGATAGATAGATACTGTAGATAGATACTGTAGATAGATAGATACTGTAGATAGATAGATAGATAGATACTGTAGATAGATACTGTAGATAGATAGATACTGTAGATAGATACTGTAGATAGATAGATAGATACTGTAGATAGATAC